>NC_091467.1:242500-492916 GCF_027789765.1 Dendropsophus ebraccatus | reverse complement strand
GCTGGGGGCAGTATAATGCGGTGTGTAGGCCGGGGGCAGTATATGCGGTGTGTACGCCGGGGTCAGTATATGCGTTGTGTAGGCCGGGGGGCAGTATATGCGGTGTGTAGGCCGGGGGCATGTATATGCGGTGTGTAGGCTGGGGGCAGTATATGCGGTGTGTAGGCTGGGGCAGTATAGTGGTGTGTAGGTCGGGGGCAGTATATGCGGTGTGTACGCTGGGGGCAGTATATGCGTGTGTACGCCGGGGGCAGTATATGCGGTGTGTACGCCAGGGGCAGTATATGCGGTGTGTACGCCCGGGGCAGTATATGCGTGTGTACCCGGGGGCAGTATATGCGGTGTGTAGGCTGGGGGCAGTATATGCGGTGTGTAGGCCTGGGGGCAGTATATGCGGTGTGTAGGCTGGGGGCAGTATATGCGGTGTGTAGGCTGGGGGCAGTATATGCGGTGTGTAGGCTGGGGGCAGTATATGCGGTGTGTACGTTGGGGGCAGTATATGCGGTGTGTAGGCTGGGGGCAGTATATGCGGTGTGTAGGTCGGGGGCAGTATATGCGGTGTGTACGCCGGGGGCAGTATATGCGGTGTGTAGGCTGGGGGCAGTATATGCGGTGTGTAGGCTGGGGGCACTATATGCGGTGTGTACGCTGGGGGCAGTATATGCGGTGTGTACGCTGGGGGCAGTATATGCGGTGTGTAGGCCGGGGGCAGTATATGCGGTGTGTACGCCGGGGTCAGTATATGCGTTGTGTAGGCCGGGGGCAGTATATGCGGTGTGTACGCTGGGGGCAGTATATGCGGTGTGTAGGCTGGGGGCAGTATATGCGGTGTGTACGCCGGGGTCAGTATATGCGTTGTGTAGGCCGGGGGCAGTATATGCGGTGTGTACGCCGGGGGCAGTATATGCGTTGTGTAGGCCGGGGGCAGTATATGCGGTGTGTACGCTGGGGGCAGTATATGCGGTGTGTAGGCCGGGGGCAGTATATGCGGTGTGTAGGCTGGGGGCAGTATATGCGGTGTGTAGGGCGGGGGCAGTATATGCGGTGTGTAGGCTGGGGGGCAGTATATGCGGTGTGTAGGCTGGGGGCAGTATATGCGGTGTGTAGGCTGGGGGCAGTATATGCGGTGTGTACGCTGGGGGCAGTATATGCGGTGTGTAGGCCGGGGGCAGTATATGCGGTGTGTAGGCTGGGGGCAGTATATGCGGTGTGTAGGCTGGGGGCAGTATATGCGGTGTGTAGGCTGGGGGCAGTATATGCGGTGTGTAGGCTGGGGGCAGTATATGCGGTGTGTAGGCTGGGGGCAGTATATGCGGTGTGTAGGCTGGGGGCAGTATATGCGGTGTGTAGGCCGGGGGCAGTATATGCGGTGTGTACGCTGGGGGCAGTATATGCGGTGTGTAGGCCGGGGGCAGTATATGCGGTGTGTAGGCTGGGGGCAGTATATGCGGTTATTTGCTATTTCAGTCCATGCACAAGGGCCTATAAGATAAGAATATGGATCACATGTTACCTCCTAGCACAGGGATGGGGAACCTTCGGCCTAAGCTTGGCTGTCCAGGCATGATGGAAATTGTAGTATTGCAACAGCTGAATGCAAAGGCCGCAGGTTCCCATGACCTAGCTTATAGCAGCCCACAGAGGCTTCTGGGGAAGGGGAGATACAGAGTCCCTACTCCAGCCCTTGGCTATCCAATATAGAAAAAAACACAGCTACTTTCTAGCACTACCAGCGCCACCCCTGTCCTCAGGTTGTGTGTGGTATTATGCAGCCTTATGGGGGCCCAGACACAGAGATTGGCAGCTACGATGGAAACAGACGGGATCCCCTTCCCGTTTTAGAGCAGGAAAATTTAGTAACTTCAAACATCAGATTTTCTTGCACTTTGCTTTTTGTAAACGAAAAAAAAATTGTAAAGTTCGTAAGTTATAAAATTTCTTGCCAATTTCTAAACAAAATTTGCTAAATTTGCCACAAATCCCGCTTCATGTGGCCCCCACTGCTCCCGGGACAGATCCCTGTGGCCCCCACTGCTCCCGGGACGGATCCCTGTGCCCCCCACTGCTCCCGGGACGGATCCCTGTGGCCCCCACTGCTCCTGGGACGGATCCCTGTGGCCCCCACTGCTCCCGGGACAGATCCCTGTGGCCCCCACTGCTCCCGGGACAGATCCCTGTGGCCCCCCACTGCTCCCAGGACGGATCCCTGTGGCCCCCACTGCTCCCGGGACGGATCCCTGTGGCCCCCACTGCTCCCGGGACGGATCCCTGTGGCCCCCACTGCTCCCGGGATGGATCCCTGGGGTCTCCTCTTCCTCTAGTCATTTTCATTGTACTGCGGTGTATAACTTATTTTATAACTCTAATGTATCATTCTATGTCGGCCAATTCCAAGTCACTGCAAAACGTGACATCCACAAGGATCTGTACGGGGAGAAGAGGAGACCACAGGGATCTGTACGGGGAGAAGAGGAGACCACAGGGATCTGTACGGGGAGAAGAGGAGACCACAGGGATCTGTACGGGGAGAAGAGGAGACCACAAGGATCTGTACGGGGAGAAGAGGAGACCACAGGGATCTGTACGGGGAGAAGAGGAGACCACAGGGATCTGTACGGGGAGAAGAGGAGACCACAAGGATCTGTACGGGGAGAAGAGGAGACCACAGGGATCTGTACGGGAAGAGGAGGAGACCACAGGGATCTGTACGGGGAGAAGAGGAGACCACAGGGATCTGTACGGGGAGAAGAGGAGACCACAGGGATCTGTACGGGAAGAGAAGAGGAGACCACAGGGATCTGTACGGGAAGAGGAGACCACAGGGATCTGTACGGGAAGAGGAGGAGACCACAGGGATCTGTACGGGAAGAGGAGGAGACCACAGGGATCTGTACGGGAAGAGGAGGAGACCACAGGGATCTGTACGGGGAGAAGAGGAGACCACAGGGATCTGTACGGGGAGAAGAGGAGACCACAGGGATCTGTACGGGGAGAAGAGGAGACCACAGGGATCTGTACGGGGAGAAGAGGAGACCACAGGGATCTGTACGGGGAGAAGAGACCACAGGGATCTGTACGGGGAGAAGAGGAGACCACAGGGATCTGTACGGGGAGAAGAGGAGACCACAGGGATCTGTACGGGGAGAAGAGGAAACCACAGGGATCTGTACGGGGAGAAGAGGAGACCACAGGGATCTGTACGGGGAGAAGAGGAAACCACAGGGATCTGTACGGGGAGAAGCGGAGACCACAGGGATCTGTACGGGGAGAAGAGGAGACCACAGGGATCTGTACGGGGAGAAGAGGAGACCACAGGGATCTGTACGGGGAGAAGCGGAGACCACAGGGATCTGTACGGGAAGAAGAGGAGACCACAAGGATCTGTACTGGGAGAAGTGGAGACCACAGGGATCTGTACGGGGAGAAGAGGAGAACAACAGGGATCTGTACGGGGAGAAGAGGAGACCACAGGGGTCTGTACGGGGAGAAGAGGAGACCACAGGGATCTGTACGGGGAGAAGCGGAGACCACAGGGATCTGTACGGGGAGAAGCGGAGACCACAGGGATCTGTACGGGGAGAAGAGGAGACCACAGGGATCTGTACGGGAAGAAGAGGAGACCACAGGGATCTGTATGGGGAGAAGAGGAGACCACAGTGATCTGTACGGGGAGAAGAGGAGACCACAGGGATCTGTACGGGGAGAAGAGGAGACCACAGGGATCTGTACGGGAAGAGGAGGAGACCACAGGGATCTGTATGGGGAGAAGAGGAGACCACAGTGATCTGTATGGGGAGAAGAGGAGACCACAGTGATCTGTATGGGGAGAAGAGGAGACCACAGTGATCTGTACGGGGAGAAGAGGAGACCACAGGGATCTGTACGGGGAGAAGAGGAGACCACAGGGATCTGTACGGGGAGAAGAGGAGACCACAGGGATCTGTACGGGGAGAAGAGGAGACCACAGGGATCTGTCCTGGAAGAGGAGACCACAGGGATCTGTATGGGAAGAGGAGACCACAGGGATCTGTACGGGGAGAAGAGGAGACCACGGGGATCTGTACCAATAATAATTATTACGCTGCAATAAAAGTAAAAATATTTTCTTTTATGGATTTTTTTCCTACTTTTTTGTGCACGCCGCCCTAGAATGAACATTTCAGAAAAAATTAAATTTTTTGATTTATTTCCCTCACTAATAACTACAAGTAATTCCGTCCCTGAACATACTGCGCTTTATGGCACTTTGTGTAGTAAATTGCTGCAGGAAGCCTCGGTGGCGGCAGCGGACGACCCACATTTCTCAGGAACGCAGCTAAATGAACACTCCGACCGCTAATTGAGTGTAATTGAGTGATAATTCCTGTGGTGGTGGAGAACTCCCATCAATGCATTCCTCCTGTGAGTGAATGGTGGACAGAGGAGCAGTAATTAGCAGGTGATTAGTGATAATTATAATAATCTGTCCTATGTTTATGCATCAATATACAATACGGGTTTCATCCAAATCACAGGAACTCGTCCAGAAACGGCAGAAAGAAGAAGGAGCCAAAGCTAAGAACACCTGGTCCAAGCTGGACGGATTCCCAGGAGTCACAGCCAAAGCTGCAACCAACCTCCTCAAGCTACTGGACTTTATTGGCTAACTGCTGCCCCCTTGTGGATGAGCTGCAGCAGTGCACAGCTCAGCTATTCCCCCAGATAATATATGGGATGCTACACCCCCTTGTCCAGGAGCGATTGTACGAGTATTCTTCCACCTCCTTCCTCTACTACTCACATTTAGATTTGCTATCTGACTGCCCTCTGCCCTAACCAGTTCAGCCAGTGCCAGGTTGGGGCCAGGGGCGTAGCTAATGTCTTCCGGGCCCTGGTGCGAGAGGTCAACTTGCCCCCCCCCTTTCACGACCAAGTGATGCTACTGATAGGTGTATGTGTGTGTGTATATATATATATATATATATATATATATATATATATATATATATATACACACTCACCGGCCACCATATTAGGTACACCTGTCCAACTGCACGTTACCACTTAATTTCTAATTAGCCACTTAATTTCTAATCAGCCAATCACATGGCGGCAACTCAGTGCATTTAGGCATGTAGACATGGTCAAGACAATCTCCTGCAGTTCAAACCGAGCATCAGTATGGGGAAGAAAGGTGATTTGAGGCCTTTGAACGTGGCATGGTTGTTGGTGCCAGAAGGGCTGGTCTGAGTATTTCAGAAACTGCTGATCTACTGGGATTTTCACGCACAACCATCTCTAGGGTTTACAGAGAATGGTCCGAAAAAGAAAACCATCCAGTGAGCGGCCGTTCTGTGGGCGGAAATGCCTTGTTGGTGCCAGAGGTCAGAGGAGAATGGGCAGACTGGTTCCAGCTGATAGAAAGGCAACAGTGACTCAAATAGCCAACCGTTACAGCCAAGGTAGGCCGAAGAGCATCTCTGACCGCACAGTAAGGCCAACTCTGAGGCAGATGGGCTACAGCAGCAGAAGACCACACCGGGGGCCACTCCGCTCAGCTAAGAACAGGAAACTGAGGCTACAATTTGCACAAGCTCATCGAAAATTGGACAGTAGAAGATTGGAAAAACGTTGCCTGGTCTGATGAGTCTCGATTTCTGCTGCGACATTCGGATGGTAGGGTCAGAATTTGGCGCCAACAACATGAAAGCATGGATCCATCCTGCCTTGTATCAACGGGTCAGGCTGGTGGTGGTGGTGTCATGGTGTGGGGAATATTTTCTTGGCACTCTTTGGGCCCCTTGGTACCAATTGAGCATGGTTACAACGCCACAGCCTACCTGAGTATTGTTGCTGACCATGTCCATCCCTTTATGACCACAATGGACCCAACATCTGATGGCGACTTTCAGCAGGATAATGCGCCATGTCATAAAGCTAGAATCATCTCAGACTGGTTTCTTGAACATGACAATGAGGTCACTGTACTCCAATGGCCTCCACAGTCACCAGATCTCAATCCAATAGAGCATCTTTGGGATGTGGTGGAACGGAGATTGGCATCATGGATGTGCAGCCGACAAATCTGCGGAACTGTGTGATGTCATCATGTCACTATGGACCAAAATCTCTGAGGAAGCTTCCAGCACCTTGTTGTATCTATGCCACCAAGAATTGGGGCAGTTCTGAAGGCAAAAGGGGGTCCAACCCGTTACTAGCATGGTGTACCTAATAAAGTGGCCGGTGAGTGTGTGTATATATATTGTAGACGTGTCACTGGAAGTGTTCGAGGGGAGGTACATCTCGCCTAGGTTACTGCTTAGTGTGAGATGGTAAATATAGGAGAGATCTGTCACTCAGCAGTATTATGCTGCTGAGTTGTTGTTCATTTTTCCGGGCCTGGACTTACTGGAATGGCGGGTAAGTTGGTAGTGGGACCTGCCATTCCCTTCCCCCGATCCAGTTCAGGTATTGCTATCAGGTGAGCAATCAGCTTGAGAAGGTAAAAGGTTGCACAGTGTGCAGGGGAGGCTCTCAGCCCGGAGGGATCAGCCTGGGGGTCTGTTTGGGAGCAACCTGGGAATAAAGCCGCTGCTGGAGCTTGTGTATACCCTGCGGTATCCAGGTGAGAGACGCCATGTTATATAGTGTCAGATAGGTGAGAGACGCCATGTTATATAGTGTCAGATAGGTGAGAGACGCCGCCATGTTATATAGTGTCAGATAGGTGAGAGACGCCGCCATGTTATATAGTGTCAGATAGGTGAGAGACGCCGCCATGTTATATAGTGTCAGATAGGTGAGAGACGCCGCCATGTTATATAGTGTCAGATAGGTGAGAGACGCCGTGTTATATAGTGTCAGATAGGTGAGAGACGCCGCCATGTTATATAGTGTCAGATAGGTGAGAGACGCCGTGTTATATAGTGTCAGATAGGTGAGAGACGCCGCCATGTTATATAGTGTCAGATAGGTGAGAGACGCCGCCATGTTATATAGTGTCAGATAGGTGAGAGACGCCATGTTATATAGTGTCAGATAGGTGAGAGACGCCGCCATGTTATATAGTGTCAGATAGGTGAGAGACGCCATGTTATATAGTGTCAGATAGGTGAGAGACGCCGCCATGTTATATAGTGTCAGATAGTGAGAGACGCCGTGTTATATAGTGTCAGATAGGTGAGAGACGCCGCCATGTTATATAGTGTCAGATAGGTGAGAGACGCCGCCATGTTATATAGTGTCAGATAGGTGAGAGACGCCGCCATGTTATATAGTGTCAGATAGGTGAGAGACGCCATGTTATATAGTGTCAGATAGGTGACAGACGCCGCCATGTTATATAGTGTCAGATAGGTGAGAGACGCCGCCATGTTATATAGTGTCAGATAGGTGAGAGACGCCATGTTATATAGTGTCAGATAGGTGAGAGACGCCGCCATGTTATATAGTGTCAGATAGGTGAGGCGACGCCGCCATGTTATATAGTGTCAGATAGGTGAGAGACGCCATGTTATATAGTGTCAGATAGGTGACAGACGCCGCCATGTTATATAGTGTCCAGATAGGTGAGGAGACGCCGCCATGTTATATAGTGTCAGATAGGTGAGAGACGCCATGTTATATAGTGTCAGATAGGTGAGAGACGCCATGTTATATAGTGTCAGATAGGTGAGAGACGCCGCCATGTTATATAGTGTCAGATAGGTGGAGACGCCGCCATGTTATATAGTGTCAGATAGGTGAGAGACGCCGCCATGTTATATAGTGTCAGATAGGTGAGAGACGCCATGTTATATAGTGTCAGATAGGTGAGAGACGCCATGTTATATAGTGTCAGATAGGTGAGAGACGCCGCCATGTTATATAGTGTCAGATAGGTGAGAGACGCCGCCATGTTATATAGTGTCAGATAGGTGAGAGACGCCGCCATGTTATATAGTGTCAGATAGGTGAGAGACGCCGCCATGTTATATAGTGTCAGATAGGTGAGAGACGCCGCCATGTTATATAGTGTCAGATAGGTGAGAGACGCCGCCGTGTTATATAGTGTCAGATAGGTGAGAGACGCCGCCATGTTATATAGTGTCAGATAGGTGAGAGACGCCGCCATGTTATATAGTGTCAGATAGGTGAGAGACGCCATGTTATATAGTGTCAGATAGGTGAGAGACGCCATGTTATATAGTGTCAGATAGGTGAGAGACGCCATGTTATATAGTGTCAGATAGGTGAGAGAACCTGTTAGTAAGCGCCCAGACGGGTAAGACCTTTTGTTTGTTTGGTTCCTATAAGCGCGGTGTTGCTGTATTTCTGTTTGCTGGACGGTTTATGCTGCAAATAAACGCCAAGCTGATCTTTTATAAGTCCAAGTCTGATGTGAACTGTGTCCAAACACACCATCCCCCGGGGATATCCCTACAATATAATATATATATATACCGCAAGACAGATATTACCAATAACACCAGCATATAGAAAGAGAAAATATTGTCACCATATTACCGCCATACTGTTACTGTATACTGAGACCAATATTGCCAATAATACGAGTATACAAGGGGCAAATATTACCACCGCAACCACTACCATCACCACCATATTGTTACTGACCAAATCTAGTATACTGAGACCAATAAAACACAGTACCAGATAACACGTAACAAATATTACCACCACATACTAACACCACCACATACCGACTAACACCACCACATACCGACTAACACCGCCACATACTAACACCGCCACATACTGACTAACACTGCCACATACTGACTAACACCGCCACATACTGACTAACACCGCCACATACTGACTAACACCGCCAAATACTGACTAACACCGCCACATACTGACTAACACCGCCACATACTGACTAATACCACCATATACTGACTAATACCACCGCTGCTACTGAATAATCCACTGTACACAGATCACTATCACCTCATCCAGTCATATAGAGGTGGCCCCAGCCCTACACAGGCTCTGTACACCATATACATTACAGTGCAGTTATATCAGGTGACTCACAGGGGGACGTCTTCTCTGATCGGAGTTCTTCCCTTTTCCTCTTCTCCATCTGCCCTGGGCCGTTATGAGAACTTCTCCGAGCCACGAATCCACAGAATCTGCCTGACAGACATATTAGTCTCCTCACACTGACACCATCCTCATCTATATACAAACTGCACATCTGTATTGTCCCCTTTACACCCTCATTTAGTGGGTAGCCCTGACTCTATGTGACCCCCTTATAGTATATATAGATGCACCCCCCATAAAGATGGCCCCCCCTCCCCCTCCCCTTATAGATGACCCCCCCTCCCCCTCCCCCTCCCCTTATAGATGACCCCCTCGCCCCCTCTCTCCCCCCCTCCCCCTCCCCTTATAGATGCCCCCCTCTTCTCCCCCTCCCCCCTCTTCTCCCCCCTCCCCCCTCCTCTCCCCCCTCCTCTCCCCCCTCCCCTCCCCCCTCTTCTCCCCCCTCCCCTCTTCTCCCCCCTCCCCTCTTCTCCCCCCTCCCCTCCCCCCCCCCTCCCCCCCCTTATAGATGCCCCCCTCTTCTCCCCCCCCCTTATAGATGCCCCCCTCTTCTCCCCCCTCCTCCCCTTATAGATGCCCCCCTCTTCTCCCCCATCCCCTCCCTTATAGATGCCCCCCTCTTCTCCCCCTCCCCCCCCCTTATAGATGCCCCCCTCTATCTCCCCCCTCCCCCCCCCTTATAGATGCCCCCTCTTCTCCCACCCTCTCCCCCTTATAGATGGCCCCCTCTTCTCCCCCCCTCCCCCCCTTATAGATGCCGCCCCCTCTTCTCCCCCCTCCCCCCCCTTATAGATGCCCCCCCTCTTCTCCCCCCTCCCCCCCCCCCCCCTTATAGATGCCCCCTCTTCTCCCCCCTTATAGATGCCCCCCTCTTCTCCCCCCTTATAGATGCCCCCTCTTCTCCCCCTTATTGATGCCCCCCTCTTCTCCCCCCCCCTATAGATGCCCCCCCTCTTCTCCCCCCCCCTATAGATGCCCCCTTCTCCCCCCCCCTATAGATGCCCCCCTCTTCTCCCCCCTTATAGATGCCCCCCTCTTCTCCCCCCCCCTATAGATGCCCCCCTCTTCTCCCCCCCCTATAGATGCCCCCCTCTTCTCCCCCCCTTATAGATGCCCCCTCTTCTCCCCCCCTTATAGATGGCCCCCCTCATAGATGCCCCCCTCTTCTCCCCCCCTTATAGATGCCCCCCTCTTCCCCCCCCCTTATAGATGCCCCCCCCCTCCCCCCCCCTTATAGATGCCCCCCTCTTCTCCCCCCCTTATAGATGCCCCCTCTTCCCCCCCCCTTATAGATGCCCCCCTCTTCTCCCCCCCTTATAGATGCCCCCCTCTTCTCCCCCCCTTATAGATGCCCCCTCTTCTCCCCCCCTTATAGATGCCCCCCTCTTCTCCCCCCCTTATAGATGCCCCCCCTCTTCTCCCTCCCCTTATAGATGCCCCCTCTTCTCCCCCCTTATAGATGGTACCCCCTCTTCTCCCCCCTTATAGATGCCCCCCTCTTCTCCCCCCTTATAGATGCCCCCCTCTTCTCCCCCCCTTATAGATGCCCCCCTCTTCTCCCCCCCTTATAGATGCCCCCCTCTTCTCCCCCCCTTATAGATGCCCCCCTCTTCTCCCCCCCCTTATAGATGCCCCCCTCTTCTCCCCCCTTATAGATGCCCCCCTCTTCTCCCCCCTTATAGATGCCCCCCTCTTCTCCCCCCCCTTATAGATGCCCCCTCTTCTCCCCCCTTATAGATGCCCCCCTCTTCTCCCCCCCTTATAGATGGTCCCCCTCTTCTCCCCCCCTTATAGATGCCCCCCTCTTCTCCCCCCCCCCTTATAGATGCCCCCCTCTTCTCCCCCCCCCCTTTATAGATGCCCCCCCTTCTTCTCCCCCCCCTTATAGATGTCCCCCTCTTCTCCCCCCTTATAGATGCCCCCCTCTTCTCCCCCCTTATAGATGCCCCCCTCTTCTCCCCCCTTATAGATGCCCCCCTCTTCTCCCCCCCTTATAGATGCCCCCCTCTTCTCCCCCCCTTATAGATGGCCCCCTCTTCTCCCCCCTTATAGATGCCCCCCTCTTCTCCCCCCTTATAGATGCCCCCCCTCTTCTCCCCCCCTTATAGATGCCCCCCCTCTTCTCCCCCCCCCCTTATAGATGCCCCCCTCTTTCCCCCCCCTCCCCTTATAGATACCCCCCCTTTCGTCTATGCTAAGCATAAAAACAAAAAACACACAAACTCACCTAACCCCCCGCTCCCCCGGTTATCCTCTCCTCCTTCACGCTCCGGCTGATGCGCGGCTGCTGGGGGTGTCCCGTCCTATCCAGTGGCAGTCTTTGGCACCAAGCACCCCAAGCGATCGCTTGGGGCCCCCAACATCCAGGGGGGCCCCCACGTCCTTGTGCTCAAGACGGCTGGACAGGGCCACTGCCCCGCTCGCCATTGGCTCCCTTCCTGTCAGTCACTCTTGTGGCCGCAGGAAGTGGCCGCTTTGTCCTTGTGGTGCCGGCGCTGTGACATCACTGGAGAATCGGCGCCAGGACAAGGGGAGCGCGGCCTCTTGTGATCGCAGGGAAAACCCTTCCTGTGGCCACAAGAGTGAAGAGAAGAGGAGACGCCCGGACCCAGGTGAGTATAAGTGTTTGTTTTATTGTCTTATATACTATATGGGAGGGGGAGCACACAGGGGTCTGTTTAACTGGGGGAGCGCACATCGGGGGTCTATATCAATGGGAGGAGCACACAGGGGGCTATATAAATGGGGGGAGCACACAGGGGGCTATATAACAGGAGGAACACACAGGGGGCTATAGACTACTGGGGCTTCACAGGGGGGTCTATATACTACTGGGGGCAGCACACAGGGGGTTTATATACTACTTGGAGCAGCAGAATAGGGTCTATATACAACTTGGAGAGCACACAGGAGGTCTATATCCAAGTGGGGGAGCACACAGGGGGGCTATATACTACTGCAGGAGCACACAGGGGGTCTATATACAACTTGGAGAGCACACAGGAGGTCTATATCCAAGTGGGAGAGCACACAGGGGGGCTATATACTACTGCAGGAGCACACAGGGGGGCTATATACTACTGCAGGAGCACACAGGGGGGCTATATACTACTGCAGGAGCACACAGGGGTCTATATACTACTGGTGGGGCACACAGGGGGTCAATATACTACTGGGGGAACATACAGGGGGTCTATATACTACTTGTGAGGCACACAGGTGGTCTATATATAACTGAGGGAGCACACAGGGGTCTGTATACTACTGGGGCAGCACACAATGGGTCTATATAATACTGGTGGGGCACACAGGGGGTCTATATACTACTGGGGGAACCACACAGGGGGTTTATATACTACTGGAGGAGCACACAGGGGTCTATATTCAAGTGGGGGAGCACACAGGGGGGCTAAATACCCCTGAAGGAGCACACAGGGGGCCTATATACTAGTGGGGGAGCACACAGGGGGTCTATATACAACTAGGGCAGCACACAGGAAGTCTATATACTTCTGGGGGAGCACACGGGGGAATATATATGAGTGGGGCAACACACAGGGGTCTATGTACTACTGGGGGAAGCAAACAAGGGGTATATACTATTGGGGGCAGCACACAAGGAGTATATATTACTGGCAGTAGCGCATAAGGGGTATATACTACTGGGGGCAACACACAGCGGTCTATTGTTTTGGAACACGTGTCGAGGGGGGGCCCAGACATAACTTTGCTTGGGGCCCCAGAAATGCCAAGACCGCCCCTGGTCCTATCCCCGGCAGTGCGGCACATCAGTGAGCTCCCTGTACGCCAGGGCTGGGACTTCTGGCACAGGAAGAGTCTCTGACATGCGCTTTCTGTGACGGAAGTCCGGGGATAGGACAGGACACCCCCGGGACCCACGCATCAGCCGGGGGCCCGGACAAGCCCGCTCTTGTGTCCGCAAGCAAAACAATGCTCGCGGTCACAAGAGTAGTTTAAGGGGGGAGCAGTGCAGTGGCAAGTGCGGTGACCGATGTGACCCTGTTAGCTACGCCACTGGTTGGGGCCCTTACCACTGGATGTAGCAGACTTTCCCAGGCTTCCCAGAAGAGCCAAGTGCAGACAGTAGGGTACGTCAGCTTCAGCTATTTGTCCTACTGGGGGACAGTTCCTGGCTGTGGTAAACTGACCGGAAAAAGGCATGGACAAGGGAGAACACAGAAGACGGTACCCCTCCTGGAGTCTAGCACTGCATACTGGTGTCTTAGTCCCTCCCCCACCTCTACTGATAAAAGATTCCTCACCAGGAACTGACCTCCCTTTTATAGGGGCAACTAAGCTTCTCTGCGATTGGTGGGGATGCTGGAGACAGGAGAAAAGACATCTCATAAGTGGAAAAGTGAGGGAAAGCCCCTGCACCTGTGACTGGACACAAAGACACCTGGCCAACAGAACTTACCCATGTCTCTCCTTCATCTGTGCGCCATAGAAAAGATTGGTGGGGCGAAGCAGACTCCCAAGACTGCGCAGTGGAATACCTAGACTCAACGAAACTTTGTCCCACTGGGGTCAGTTCCTGTGACTCCTGGGTAACTGCCCTGCACATTTTAGAGAGGTTCCTGGAGAGAACAAGATGATCCTTCTGTGGCTGCTCTCCCCTTTGGTACAGTCTAGCACTGCATAGTGGTGGGGGCTTGTATAGAGAGAATCTGTGACTTGTTTGCTGGTGCTCCTGTCAGAGGCCCTGGCTTAACTTCAGCAGAGACTTGGATCTCGTGGCTTCCTTACACATTGACTCTAAACAGACTGACTCCTCCCACCAGGAACTCCCTCCTACAGAGGTCTAACTAACCCGGCCTGTGATTGGTGGGGGTTGTGTTTGCAAAAGAGAAAAGACAGTGGATAGGCTAAAGACTGGAGGTAAAGCACCTGCACCTGTAAGTGGACAAAACACGTGACATACAAGAAAATAACCCTTTGGTTCTGTCAGCCGTAGATAAGAGATAACAAGTCAAGTGCTTTAGTGACACCTAGTGGGAAAAACACTAACTGCAGTGGATACTTCATCCCCACCTGTCTGAACCTAAGGAAGTTACCTTACTCAGGTGCAATAAGACTTAGGGGCCCGTACCTAGCGATGAGCGAACCGGACGAAGTTCGGATTCGTATGAACCTGAACTATCGGCTTCTGACTGCCGCTGTCTGCCCGCTCCGTGGGAACTGGGCGGTGGGGCAAAGAAAGGACCATAGTGCCGATCCATTCATGTAAAAAAACAAGATGTACCAGAGCTGTATACTGTACCTGAGACCTAATACTCCAGTCACCTCCAGAGCTGTATACTGTACCTGAGACCCAATACTCCAGTCACCTCCAAAGCTGTATACTGTACCTGAGACCTAATACTCCAGTCACCTCCAAAGCTGTATACTGTACCTGAGACCTTATACTCCAGTCACCTCCAAAGCTGTATACTATACCTGAGACCTAATACTCCAGTCACCTCCAAAGCTGTATACTGTACCTGAGACCTTATACTCCAGTCACCTCCAAAGCTGTATACTGTACCTGAGACCCAATACTCCAGTCCCCTCCAGAGCTGTATACTGTACCTGAGACCCAATACTCCAGTCCCCTCCAGAGCTGTATACTGTACCTGAGACCCAATACTCCTGAGCTGTATACTGTACCTGAGACCCAATACTCCAATCCCCTCCAAAGCTGTATACTGTACCTGAGACCCAAAACTCCAGTCCCCTCCAAAGCTGTATACTGTACCTGAGACCCAATACTCCAGTCCCCTCCAGAGCTGTATACTGTACCTGAGACCCAATACTCCAATCCCCTCCAAAGCTGTATACTGTACCTGAGACCCAATACTCCAGTCACCTCCAAAGCTGTATACTGTACCTGAGACCCAATACTCCAGTCCCCTCCAGAGCTGTATACTGTACCTGAGACCCAATACTCCAGTCCCCTCCAGAGCTGTATACTGTACCTGAGACCCAAAACTCCAGTCCCCTCCAAAGCTGTATACTGTACCTGAGACCCAATACTCCAGTCCCCTCCAGAGCTGTATACTGTACCTGAGACCCAATACTCCAGTCCCCTCCAGAGCTGTATACTGTACCTGAGACCCAAAACTCCAGAGCTGTATACTGTACCTGAGACCCAATACTCCAGTCCCCTCCAGAGCTGTATACTGTACCGGAGACCCAATACTCCAGTCCCCTCCAAAGCTGTATACTGTACCTGAGACCCAATACTCCAGTCACCTCCAAAGCTGTATACTGTACCTGAGACCCAATACTCCAGTCACCTCCAAAGCTGTATACTGTACCTGAGACCCAATACTCCAGTCCCCTCCAGAGCTGTATACTGTACCTGAGACCCAAAACTCCAGAGCTGTATACTGTACCTGAGACCCAATACTCCAGTCCCCTCCAGAGCTGTATACTGTACCTGAGACCCAATACTCCAGTCATCTCCAAAGCTGTATACTGTACCTGAGACCCAATACTCCAGTCACCTCCAAAGCTGTATACTGTACCTGAGACCCAATACTCCAGTCACCTCCAAAGCTGTATACTGTACCTGAGACCCAATACTCCAGTCCCCTCCAGAGCTGTATACTGTACCTGAGACCCAATACTCCAGTCCCCTCCAGAGCTGTATACTGTACCTTAGACCCAATACTCCAGTCACCTCCAGAGCTGTATACTGTACCTGAGACCCAATACTCCAATCCCCTCCAAAGCTGTATACTGTACCTGAGACCCAAAACTCCAGTCCCCTCCAAAGCTGTATACTGTACCTGAGACCCAATACTCCAGTCCCCTCCAGAGCTGTATACTGTACCTGAGACCCAATACTCCAATCCCCTCCAAAGCTGTATACTGTACCTGAGACCCAATACTCCAGTCACCTCCAAAGCTGTATACTGTACCTGAGACCCAATACTCCAGTCCCCTCCAGAGCTGTATACTGTACCTGAGACCCAATACTCCAGTCCCCTCCAGAGCTGTATACTGTACCTGAGACCCAATACTCCAGTCCCCTCCAAAGCTGTATACTGTACCTGAAACCTTATACTCCAGTCACCTCCAAAGCTGTATACTGTACCTGAGACCCAATACTCCAGTCCCCTCCAAAGCTGTATACTGTACCTGAGACCTTATACTCCAGTCACCTCCAAAGCTGTATACTGTACCTGAGACCTAATACTCCAGTCACCTCCAAAGCTGTATACTGTACCTGAGACCCAATACTCCAGTCCCCTCCAGAGCTGTATACTGTACCTGAGACCCAATACTCCAGTCACCTCCAAAGCTGTATACTGTACCTGAGACCCAATACTCCAGTCACCTCCAAGCTGTATACTGTACCTGAGACCCAATACTCCAGTCCCCTCCAGAGCTGTATACTGTACCTGAGACCCAATACTCCAGTCACCTCCAAAGCTGTATACTGTACCTGAGACCCAATACTCCAGTCACCTCCAAAGCTGTATACTGTACCTGAGACCCAATACTCCAGTCACCTCCAAAGCTGTATACTGTACCTGAGACCCAATACTCCAGTCCCCTCCAGAGCTGTATACTGTACCTGAGACCCAATACTCCAGTCCCCTCCAGAGCTGTATACTGTACCTAAGACCCAATACTCCAGTCACCTCCAGAGCTGTATACTGTACCTGAGACCCAATACTCCAATCCCCTCCAAAGCTGTATACTGTACCTGAGACCCAAAACTCCAGTCCCCTCCAAAGCTGTATACTGTACCTGAGACCCAATACTCCAGTCCCCTCCAGAGCTGTATACTGTACCTGAGACCCAATACTCCAATCCCCTCCAAAGCTGTATACTGTACCTGAGACCCAATACTCCAGTCACCTCCAAAGCTGTATACTGTACCTGAGACCCAATACTCCAGTCCCCTCCAGAGCTGTATACTGTACCTGAGACCCAATACTCCAGTCCCCTCCAGAGCTGTATACTGTACCTGAGACCCAATACTCCAGTCCCCTCCAAAGCTGTATACTGTACCTGAAACCTTATACTCCAGTCACCTCCAAAGCTGTATACTGTACCTGAGACCCAATACTCCAGTCCCCTCCAAAGCTGTATACTGTACCTGAGACCTTATACTCCAGTCACCTCCAAAGCTGTATACTGTACCTGAGACCTAATACTCCAGTCACCTCCAAAGCTGTATACTGTACCTGAGACCCAATACTCCAGTCCCCTCCAGAGCTGTATACTGTACCTGAGACCCAATACTCCAGTCACCTCCAAAGCTGTATACTGTACCTGAGACCCAATACTCCAGTCCCCTCCAGAGCTGTATACTGTACCTGAGACCCAATACTCCAGTCACCTACAAAGCTGTATACTGTACCTGAGACCCAATACTCCAGTCCCCTCCAGAGCTGTATACTGTACCTGAGACCCAAAACTCCAGTCCCCTCCAGAGCTGTATACTGTACCTGAGACCCAATACTCCAGTCACCTCCAAAGCTGTATACTGTACCTGAGACCCAATACTCCAGTCCCCTCCAGAGCTGTATACTGTACCTGAGACCCAATACTCCAGTCCCCTCCAGAGCTGTATACTGTACCTGAGACCCAATACTCCAGTCACCTCCAAAGCTGTATACTGTACCTGAGACCCAATACTCCAGTCACCTCCAAAGCTGTATACTGTACCTGAGACCCAATACTCCAGTCCCCTCCAGAGCTGTATACTGTACCTGAGACCCAATACTCCAGTCCCCTCCAAAGCTGTATACTGTACCTGAGACCCAATACTCCAGTCCCCTCCAGAGCTGTATACTGTACCTGAGACCCAATACTCCAGTCACCTCCAAAGCTGTATACTGTACCTGAGACCCAATACTCCAGTCCCCTCCAGAGCTGTATACTGTACCTGAGACCCAATACTCCAGTCACCTCCAAAGCTGTATACTGTACCTGAGACCCAATACTCCAGAGCTGTGTACTGTACCTGAGACCCAATACTCCAGTCCCCTCCAGAGCTGTATACTGTACCTGAGACCCAATACTCCAGAGCTGTATACTGTACCTGAGACCCAATACTCCAGTCCCCTCCAGAGCTGTATACTGTACCTGAGACCCAATACTCCAGTCACCTCCAAAGCTGTATACTGTACCTGAGACCCAATACTCCAGTCCCCTCCAGATCTGTATACTGTACCTGAGACCCAAAACTCCAGAGCTGTATACTGTACCTGAGACCCAATACTCCAGTCACCTCCAAAGCTGTATACTGTACCTGAGACCCAATACTCCAGTCCCCTCCAGAGCTGTATACTGTACCTGAGACCCAATACTCCAGTCCCCTCCAGAGCTGTATACTGTACCTGAGACCCAATACTCCAGTCACCTCCAAAGCTGTATACTGTATCTGAGACCCAATGCTCCAGTCCCCTCCAAAGCTGTATACTGTACCTGAGACCCAATACTCCAGTCCCCTCCAGAGCTGTATACTGTACCTGAGACCCAATACTCCAGTCACCTCCAAAGCTGTATACTGTACCTGAGACCCAATACTCCAGTCACCTCCAAAGCTGTATACTGTACCTGAGACCCAATACTCCAGTCACCTCCAAAGCTGTATACTGTACCTGAGACCCAATACTCCAGTCCCCTCCAAAGCTGTATACTGTACCTGAAACCTTATACTCCAGTCACCTCCAAAGCTGTATACTGTACCTGAGACCCAATACTCCAGTCCCCTCCAGAGCTGTATACTGTACCGGAGACCCAATACTCCAGTCCCCTCCAGAGCTGTATACTGTACCTGAGACCTAATACTCCAGAGCTGTATACTGTACCTGAGA
Organism: Dendropsophus ebraccatus; assembly: GCF_027789765.1. NCBI lineage: Eukaryota > Metazoa > Chordata > Amphibia > Anura > Hylidae > Dendropsophus > Dendropsophus ebraccatus. The sequence goes on along the minus strand of NC_091467.1, from coordinate 474,053 downwards.
CCCAATACTCCAGAGCTGTATACTGTACCGGAGACCCAATACTCCAGTCCCCTCCAGAGCTGTATACTGTACCTGAGACCCAATACTCCAGTCCCCTCCAGAGCTGTATACTGTACCTGAAACCCAATACTCCAGTCCCCTCCAGAGCTGTATACTGTACCTGAGACCCAATACTCCAGTCCCCTCCAGAGCTGTATACGGTACCTGAGACCCAATACTCCAGTCCCCTCCAGAGCTGTATACTGTACCTGAGACTCAATACTCCAGTCCCCTCCAGAGCTGTATACTGTACCTGAGACCCAATACTCCAGTCCCCTCCAGAGCTGTATACTGTACCTGAGACCCAATACTCCAGTCACCTCCAGAGCTGTATACTGTACCGGAGACCCAATACTCCAGTCCCCTCCAGAGCTGTATACTGTACACAGTACCATCTGATTTCTTTCCTTTGTTTTTGTAGTTTTTCTGCTTTCACCAGAATAAATCCTCAGTATATAGAGCGGGATGGAGTGCGGCTGGTGCACCATGTGGCGGTCACTCTGACATCTGGCTCAGTATGATCAGTAATTGTCCATCCTCGGTCTCGGCATTCAGCAGCTGCTGACAGGGAATTGCTGTAAATGTGTCCAGTCATCACACCAGACAGCAGGAATTATTGGTGCAGATAACGGTGAGGGGGGGGAAGGGGGGTGTCGAGCATCTAGAGCGATATTCACATTATTATCTATAGAATCCATATCACTGCATGCCCCCCATCATTATACTACAAACAGTCTCGATTGTAACATGAATGTGACCTTCTTGTGACTGTGACGCAATATTGTTCCCCATTCGTAACTGAGAATATATTCCCCCTGTACATTCCACCTCTAAGTATACAAATCCTGTATAAATATTATATATATATATATATATATATATATATATACACACACACACACACTTCCTCATTCATGGTACCATCTTCCAACCAGCCCCCATGAATCTAAAGTGGGGGAGTCTGCAGTATCCCATTACCCATTCTGTTTGCTGCTGAAGCATTATGGTTGTTGTGTGGCAGAAGAGCTATCACAGTGTGTATAATACCGCATGGCTACTGTGCAGAAAAGTTCTAGTGTGGCTTAGGCCAGTAAAGGAGCTTCTCTCTGCTTATACGCAACATACTCAGTCCTGGTTCTGCCAGTCAAACATTCCAAGTTAACGCTCCAAGTTGTGCACAATGGTTTTCGCCGTTAGGGATCCTGGACGGAGTGTATACCATGTGTATGTATATATGTACCATGTGTATACACTCCGGCCGGGAATCTACTAAAGGCAGCACTACGCAAGCTACATAGTAGTCATGGCAGTTGTTGCAAATCGACCACAACAGCCTTGATTATTACGTAGCTTACGTTGTGTGAACATAGCCTACATTGAGAGTATAAATGGAAATAGTAGAGAGGAGCGAATCTACAGCGGTAACTGAGCAAAGCGTTTCATTCCTATCTGCACTCTGGTCCTCAGGCTGCGAGCAGTGAACTCTGCTCCGCTCCCTGATGCTCCAGGTGATGGAAGCCTCTCCCACTTTCCCAGGACTGGATCCAGCCTCTCCCACTTTCCCAGGACTGGATCCAGCCTCTCCCACTTTCCCAGGACTGGATCCAGCTTCTAACACTTTCCCAGGACTGGATCCAGCCTCTCCCAGTTTCCCAGGACTGGATCCAGCTTCTCCCACTTTCCCAGGACTGGATTCAGCTTCTCCCACTTTTCCAGGACTGGATCCAGCCTCTCCCAGTTTCCCAGGACTGGATCGAGCTTCTCCCAGTTTCCCAGGACTGGATCCAGCTTCCCCCCACTTTCCCAGGACTGTAGACGGTTCCCACTGCAGATTCGCTCGGTTCCTGGTGCAGATTCGCTCGGTTCCCGCCGCAGATTCACTTGGTTCCCGCCGCAGATTCGCTCGGTTCCCGCCGCAGACTCGCTCGGTTCCCGCCGCAGACTCGCTCGGTTCCCGCCGCAGACTCGCTCGGTTCCCGCCGCAGACTCGCTCGGTTCCAGCCGCAGACTTGCTCGGTTCCAGCCGCAGACTCGCTCGGTTCCAGCCGCAGACTCGCTCGGTTCCAGCTCATGGCAAAGCTTATCCTCTACCACTGCCATAGATTGGGATAGGTGCAGGATTTGGTCCCTGTCCAGTGCTTGTGTTACTGTAAGTGCCCGCAGTGCTGTGTCCGGGGGCCACCTGAATGTTATTATATGATCGGTGACTATACACAGGATGAATAGAGTACAGGCTGCTTTGCGGCTAATCACAGCCGGGCTCCATTTATATCCTGTAATGCCGCTTGTTCCGCAGCATCGGGATCATACGAGGTTTTGCTTTTCTATTATTATGGCTTCATTATATGTAACCAGAGGCGGAGGACTCATTAGGACAGTAGCATAATAGTTATTATACCTAGAACTGTCTGACAACCTGCAGGAAGAACAGAGCCGACCATCACAGGAACCAAGACAGACAAGACTCCGACATCATTACACAACCTGCCAGATCTGTCATTCAGGGCAATGGAGAAGCTGAATTACATCCCCGGCACAAGGAACTTTATTGACTGGTTGCTATGAGCAACATCCTATTACTGTTTCTGTACTGATCCTGAGTTACATCCTGTATTATACCCCAGAGCTGCACTCACTATTCTGCTGGTGGGGTCACTGTGTACATACATTACAGGCCAAGTCCCAAAACTTCTGGGGGATCCTCTTTGAGTTCAATAGACTTAACCCAACCTCTAGATCCTGACCTGGGCAATCCCTGAGCGCCAGGGGCTTCTGGAAATGGGTCAACAGAACCCTTTGGTCAAGGAATTTCCTCGACTGAGTCCTGATCTCCCACATTCCCAGACCCCACCGACGTATCATCTTCAGAGTCGGGGTAGCGTAAGCCGGGAGATATCCATGGGGTGTACGAAGGTCCTTCACTCGCCCTCCTGTCTCCTATTCCTGGAAGAAAGGCCGAAACCATTCCCTGCAGGAGAGTACCCACGGAGGAGCCCTCTCTTTCCAGAGGTTTGCGATGTTAGCTTTCAAGAAGGTGTTCACTAAGAACACCACAGGGTTCACCATAGACAAACCCCCAAGTCTCCTCGTGCGGTACGTAACCTCTCTCTTGACCAGGTTCAGCCTATTCCCCCATAACAGCTGGAAGAACAGGCTGTAGATCCTAGTATAGGAAGCCTCTGGCAAGATACATACACTGCCCAGGTAGATGAACAAAGGGAGCAGGTACGATTTGATCAAGTGTACCCTTTCCCTTAAGGTTAAGGACCAACCCTTCCACTGGTCCACCTTCCGAGTGGCATCCTGGAGCCTACCATCCCAGTTTTTAGTGGGGTAATCACCCTGGCCAAATGTGATGCCCAATACTTTTGCAAACTCCTGGGGCTCTGGAAGGGTGTCCGGGAGATCAAATCCAGGATCTCCACCTCCCAGCCAGAGACTCTCACACTTATCCTGGTTGATCTTGGACCCAGATGCCTCTGAGTAGCGCTCCACCTCTGACATCACACACTGCACCTCCTCTTGCGAGGAGACGAATATGGTGACATCATCGGCGTACGCTACCACCCAGAGTGGAATCCGGCACCGCAGGGTCCATTCTCACCCCCGCCAATGGTCCACAATCAATCCTCCTAAGGAAAGGATCAATTGCAAACACGTACAACAGTGGGCTCAAAGGGCAACCCTGACGGGCACCAGACCCAACCTCAAAAGAGCGGCCAATCCAACCATTCACAAGTGGGAAACTCTCTGCCCCTGTATACAAGGTCTTAAGCCAATCAACAAACCCCCCCGGCAGGCCATATCTCAGAAGAACAGACCAGAGGTACTCGTGGTTAACCCGATCAAACGCTTTTGCCTGATCCAAGGACAGCAAGTACCCCTTCCAGTGACCTGCCCTACCCTGCTCCACAGCCTCCCGGACACCGAGCACAGCACTAATGGTACTGCGGCCTGGAACAGAGCAATGCTGGGCCCCCGAAAGGAGCTGGGGTGCAAACTTCACCAGCCGATTAAACAGAACTTTTGCCAGAATCTTTCTGTCCGCATTGAGAAGCGCTATGGGACGCCAATTCTCAATGCGGGACGGGTCTTTACCCTTTGACAAGATGATCAAGGCTGACCTCCTCATTGACCTCGGCAGAGTGCCCGAGGAGAGACACTCATTAAATACCTCAGTCAAGAGGGGTACCAAAGTGTCCTTAAAGGTCTTATAGAACTCAGATGTTAAGCCATCTGGACCGGGTGACTTCTTGAGGGCAAGGCCATCAATAGCCACCCTGACTTCCTCTTCTTGGATCATCTCTGTCAAAACGTCAAGAGAGGGGTCTACCCCTGGTTCAGGGACTGTTTCAGTCAAGAAAGCTGAGGCCTTATCCCGATCTAGATCCTTCCTCCCCAAGAGGTGCGAGTAAAAGGATCTGACGACCTCCAGGATCCCTGATCTGGACCTTTTCAGGGATCCTGTACTATCAATCAGTCCTGAGACAATTTTACTATTCACTGACATCTTGCAGTTTCTGTAAGGGTCGGGCGAGCGGTACTTCCCGTAGTCCCTCTCAAAAACCAAAGATGCGTGTCTATCGTACTGGCACCTCAGTAGCAAGGCTTTCACTCTGGAGATATCATCACGACTACCTCCAGTCGAGACAAGACGTTCAAGTTTCTTCCTCAGGCCCTGGTACAGGCGATACCTGTCCAGACTCCTGAGGCTCGAGAGCTGGCGGAAGAATCTCGCAACCCTTTTTTTGAACATCTCCCACCACTCTGACTTACTGCTACAAAGGCCCAGCAATGGTACCTGGCTCTGAAGAAAATCCTCAAAGGACTGTCTTATTTCCGCTTCTTCCAAGAGAGACGAATTGAGCTTCCAGTAGCCTCTACCCATCCGGGGGGTCTCTGTAACATTCAGAGAAAACAAAATTAAACAGTGGTCGGAGAACTCCACCTCAACAACGGACACCGCTGAAGAGACGGCTTCCTTCTTTAAATAAAACCTGTCTATCCTGGACCTACAACTACCCCTATGATAGGTGAATCCCGCGTGGCCTGGTGTATGCCGGATGTGAACATCCACCAGGCGAGCCTCACTAGCTATACTATTCAGGGCGACGCCATCATAAGTCAGCTTGTCTCTGGAACCTCCCCTATCCTGGGGCCTCGTGACAGCATTGAAGTCCCCTCCAAAGACCACCTGCCGACTTGTAAAAAGATAGGGTTTGATCCTCATAAAGAGACACTTCCGATCCCACTTGGACTGTGGACCATAGATGTTAATAAGGCGAAGTTCTTGTCCCTTCATGAGGACATCTAGAATCAGGCACCTCCCCATTTCTAACTCAATAACCCGTCGGCATTCTACCGGTGCGGCAAAAAGGACCGCCACCCCGCTATACGGCTCGGCCGCAAGAGACCAGTAGGAGGGCCCATTCCTCCATTCCCTTCTGGCTTTAAATATAGATGACATGTCTGTTAGCCTGGTCTCCTGCAAAAAGAAAATATCAGCATTAATGTGGGCAAAATAATCATAGGCCGCAAATCTAGCCGTATCTGACTTAATGCTGGCTACATTAATGGAAGCCAGCGTCAACGGAGAGGGTGCCGCCGGCGCCATCATGGGTGATTGAGTTCGATGGCTTTCTTCTTCCCACCCCCTTCTTACCCTCCTCACACTCCACGTCAGAAGAACTCATAACCCTTTTTAGTTATACTGAAGTGTCCATATCACCAGGCTTATCAATATTACCGTCCTCGTCCCCAGACTCTGGGCCAGTCCCCTCCCCTGAGGACACATCCTCCCCAGGAGAAAAAGACTCGGCGCCCCCTGGAGGCTTTTCCGCCACCTTCAGAACCTCACCCTCAGCTTCCTCCTCTGGAGAGGAAGAGATGTTGTCGAGGGCTTGGAACTGATTGGAAAGACCGATCAGAGGGGAGCAAGTCTCACCTTCCTTTGGCACCTGGTCCAGGGTAGGAGAAGATCTTAAATCTCCCTTTTTTCTACTTGTACCCCGCTTACGTTTCTTCTCCTGCCATCCCTCCCCGTCATCCTCATTCGCGCTCTCACAATGGGACGACTCAGGGGTGACACCACCTTCCTCTCTACGCAACCTCCTGACCTCCTCATTCAGTTCATCATCCCTCAGGTCCTCAGCAGCATGACTGGCCTCTGGGACAGGACCAGAGGCTCTCCCAGTAACTTGGGATTCCCCCATGGCCCTCTCCTTTTGGCGCTTATCAAGACGCCTCAGTCTGGCTGGTGTCGTCTTCTTGCTGTTCCTCACTGCCCCCTCAGCTCCTCCACCTCTGCCAGTCCCCTCCCCAGCAGATTCCAGCTCATGGCCTTCACCCGCCGGGGCCAAGACCGCATTGGCAAAGGAACGAGGACAACGACTGAAAGGGTGACCTAAGTCACCACACAGGTGACACCTAATCTCCGCACAAGATGCAGCATGATGGCCTACACCCCCACACAAGGCACATTTCTGTACCGTACAGTTGGCACTGAAGTGTGTGGGGTCGCCGCACCTGTGACAGAGCTTCGGCTGACCCTGGTAGAAGATCTGGATACGATCTCTCCCGAGGAAGGCAGAAGATGGAATATGGGTAACCGTATTTCCTGAACGTCTGAGTTTTACCACAAAAGTCCAGGCCCCTGACCAGATGCCAAACTCATCCCTATTTTTTTGTGGAATACCAATGACCTCACCGTACCGCCCTAACCATGTCATGATATCCACACAAGAGAGTGACTCATTACGGGTCAAGACGGTCACTCTCTTGACTTCATTTTGGCGAGACAATGCCTGCACGGCAAAGTCCCGCCAGCCGGGCTGGTTCTTTATCAATTCATAGTTCGACCAGAAAAGCTCAAGCCCCTCCGGCCGAACAAAACTGACATCGAACTCGGGTGTACCATGAGGATGTATCAAAGCATAGATGTCAGTTGCCTTGAAGCTCATCTTCAGCAGGAGCTCAACCACCTTGGTCCTTGAAGGACATGTATCACTGCCCCGCCACCAAAGACGAACCACATTCCTACGGAAACCACCCTGCCCGGCTGTTGGCTTCCCCTGTTGGCTTCCCCTCCTCTTTGTTCTCGGAAGGCAGCAGGGCCATGCCTCTCTATCCAGTAGGATAGATCAACCTCTCCTCCCTCTACATTGATCGATCTTTCCCCCCTTCCTAAGAGCCTCCAGGAAACGCCGTCGCAACATGCCGTCCCCAGAGCCTGGAGATGAGGAGGGCATTCTATCTCCCCCAGCATCGGCCCCTGCATAACTTCTAGGGGCCGTCACTGCTGGGGGTGCAACCGGACCAGTCCCTGCCCCTACACCACCATCACCACCTCCCCCAATAACATTGTCTCTAGTGACTTCCCCAATCCCCCCCATAACATCACCACCACCCCCAATAACAGCATCACCATCTTCAATGACATTGTCCCCAGTAACATTACCACCACCTGCAATAACATTTTCCCCGATCACATCATTCCCACCCCCAATAACACCATCACTACCACCCCCAATAACACTATCCCTGGTCACCCCACACTCCATCACTTCATCATTCATACACCCCGCACCCCCATCCCCTCCCTCAATCACACTGGCTGGACCAGCAGCAGATGCAGCACAGGATGATAATAATGAGTCTTTTGTTCTTGCTATCCTTTTTGCCTCAGCATCCCAGGGCACTAGAGCTGGGACAACCTCCGCTGGCCCTTTAAGGGACCGGACAGCTTGCTTGCCCGGTCTAGAGGCCATCCCAACTCTGTTCTTTTTAGTGCCCTCCGCCTCATCAGCAGTGTCTTTAGCATTGTCCACATGCTGCTGATCAGTGGGATCAGCGGCGCCAATACAAAACAAAATTTCCCTTTTTGCAGTTTTTATTTGGCCTTTCTTATTGGGAGCGTCTGGAGCCACCGCAACTACCTCCGGCACTGAGTCACCCCCCTCCCCCTCCCACAGGGGAGTGAACTACAGCAGCGGAGTCTGCCTTCTTGCCCACCGCTGGGCCACCCTCACTGTCCGGCCGTTTGGCCGATGCCTTCTCTGCTCCATCCCTGTTACTACAAACAAGGCTGGAGCTCAACGCCCTTTTAGTATCTGTATTCTCCCCGCACCTTTGCACCGAGTCCACTACAGAACACGGGCTGGGCTGGGTAACGGGGCTCGCACAATGAACCGACCCTGCGGCCGGCTCAGGGGTCTCAGGGAGGGGGGTGTAGATATAACTCACCACTTCTTGCTGCTTTGCCTTGGTCTTTCCCTTCTTGCCCCCAGGTGCCTCCTCTGGGAGTTCATCTCCAAACACAAAGTTCTGAGGGCACACTGGGGACTCGATCATCCTGATCTGGGCCATGAGCGCCCCTCCCTGGCCGCTGCTGTCACTGTCCTCCCCTGAGTCGGCAGGTGTCACCACTGGCTGCTGTGCGGGGGGCCCACTGTGCTGGTGTTGCTGCAGGCTGCCAGGTGGGTCTGGCTGTTGGTCTTCATCCATCTCATCATCATCATCATCCACCTGGCTCTCAGGTTGCAGCCCCATCAACCTTCTCTCTCTGTTATCAGCCATCTCCCGGTCATCATTTATAAGTTTTTCCTTAAATCCACCACTCATCTCCCGTATCTCCGCTTTCCTCTCTCTTTACCTCCGCCTGGATCTCAGACTTCTTCCTCTTTGTAGCCTGGTTGGCCCTGGCACGGGCGTAGCGCACTTCCTCCCGGAGCCTCCTCAGAGACTTGCTGGCTTCTTCATACTCACGGAGGTGGCTCATGACCCAGGAGCCATAGGTGGAGAGAGACTCCCGGGCCCTCTGCACTCCCCAGCCTTCCTCACCGAGGTCGGCTTCACCCCCGTGAGCACTCAGCTTTCTCCCAGAAGTACCTGGCTTTCTGCTGGTGGCACTCTGCTTTCCTGAGGTGGATTCTTCCTTTCTGGAAACCTTTCGGCTTCTCCGGTTGTCCACAGCCTCAGTGGGGAGAGTAGGAATGGAATTACTGCGACTCCTGGTGGAACGACTCATCCCCGAATCTTCAGGTGTACAGGCCGCTTGCTGGCTTCTCCTGCTCCCCGGCGGCCTACCACGGGAAACAGAAGCCTGGACCTCGCCTCCCTCGCTCATGCCTGGAAACCTGCTCCCTCCCAGGGGCAGATCTTGCTTGCTTGGAGCTCAGGAGCAGCAGACTCGCACAGCCTCACACAGCAGGACCACACCCAAAACTAATTGGAGCTGCAATCACCACTCCAGAGCTGCACTCACTATTCTGCTGGTGAGGTCACTGTGTACATACATTACTGATCCTGGGTTACATCCTGTATTATACCCCAGAGCTGCACTCACTATTCTGCTGGTGGGGTCACTGTGTACATACATTACTGATCCTGAGTTACATCCTGTATTATACCCAGAGCTGCACTCACTATTCTGCTGGTGGGGTCAATGTGTACATACATTACTGATCCTGTACTGATCCTGAGTTCCATCCTGTATTATACTGCAGAGCTGCACTCACTATTCTGCTGGTGGGGTCACTGTGTACATACATTACATTACTGATCCTGGGTTACATCCTGTAATTCTTTTATTAGAAAAATATAAAAATTAACAAACAAGGCATATCTGGCCATAACTTAAACATAACAGTAAATTACATAAATAACAAATAATAATGATAAACCATTATAATAGTATAAAGCAAAAATTAAATCTTTAACCTTTTGCCACCAGGCCGGCCCAGCATTCCTACTTAACAAAAATAAATAAATAAATAAAATAAAATAAATAAATAAAAATGTTTTCAATCCAGGCAAAATAAGCCATAAAACTTAAACTACAAACCCATCCTCGGCTGTAATCATAACTAAAGAGAAGCCGCCCTGGCTAAAAAAACTCCCAAACTCCCAAACCTGGGTTATAGTAAAGTAACAAAACCTAAACACACACATACAACCACCTATAGACCAACACACGACCACCTGATACTACAAACAATAACTATACATGAACTGAAAATGAAAGCCATCCAGGCGTAACCAAAAGAAAGCATATAACATATCAGTATAAAAATAAAATACTAACTAACTGGTTATTCCAGTACAACACTCGGCCCGGCTGCCCTGAAAAACTAAAAAGGTACCTAAACACCAGTAACAGAGAAACAAAACACACAACAATTCTAGCTATTACCCACGTGCCCCTCCACCTTCCCCTAGACCCCAGTGTGAGCTCAGTTCATGGAGTCAAAGTTCAGTCCATTTTTGGTGTCAGCTCCATTCAGCCCACACCTTCCCACAGACCCCGCCCCCCATATCCCCCCTCCCAACCTATTCTGTATCCCCTCATATATACAATATATACAATGACTATTATGTCCATAAAGCTCACATGGCTTATTCAGCCATAACCCTGCCTACACTTATCACAAAACATATATTAACATAAACATAGCACACCATAATAACATAACAGAACAATATTATACACAATTATAATAAGGCCCAAGTTCGGTAGCCTGTAAGCCCTTTATACCTACTGCTGACCAGAAAAACAAAACAAAAAGCTAAAGTGGCATGCACCAGCCCTCCACCAGGATCGGAGGATGGCAGACCGGGTACCAGAAATTTATAAACTATCCCTTACTATCTTACCCTACTCTCCCCCTATCTCTAACCCTAAGTTTAAACTGACCCTACGCGCTTTCCCTACTGCTGTCCCTACCTGCTCTCTCCCTAACCATAATTATGGCACCTCACCCAGTGGGCTCAGTACCTAGGGCACAGCGAAAGAAAAACCTCTCCACAGGAGAGAAGCCCTACTGGTACCCAACCTGCCATACTCCAAAGACCTGATCTTCCCAAGGTCACCAGTGATGTTCCTACAGACCTCCACCTCGGAGAGGACTCTACGCTGTGTAGATACTAGACACCGTGCGTTCCACGTGTGGTACCTAACCACTAAGCTGACTAGAAATAACGTGCAGCGATCTCGGCCACCCCAGGTTCCTCAATGCCCCATAAGCCCACTCCGGATAGGTGAGACTGACTAACTGACTCCAACCTATGGAGGCGCCCACCCTGGTGTAAACCCCTATATTGAAGGGACAATGAAGCAGGAAATGATCCATGCTTTCCAGCGTATTACCACACTCCTCACGGGGACACCCCCGATCATCGGAGCTCCTGCACTTCAAATTGTCCCTTACATATAGCTTCCCCTGGAAACAGCGCCAGGCCAAATCCCAAAACTTCTGAGGGATCCGTTTCGAGTTTAAAAGACTAAGCCCAACCTCTAGATCCTGACCTGGGCAGTCCCTGAGCGCCAAGGGCTTCTGGAAATGGGTCAACAGAACCCTTTGGTCAAGGAATTTCCTCGACTGAGTCCTGATTTCCCACATTCCCAGACCCCACCGACGTATCATCTTCAGAGTCGGGGTAGCGTAAGCCGGAAGATACCCATGGGGTGTACAAAGGTCCTTCACTCGCCCTCCTGTCTCCCATTCCTGGAAGAAAGGCCGAAACCATTCCCTGCAGGAGAGTACCCACGGAGGAGCCCTCTCTTTCCAGAGGTTTGCGATGTTAGCTTTTAAGAAGGGGTATACTAAGAACACCACAGGGTTCACCATAGACAAACCCCCTAGTCTCCTCGTGCGGTACGTAACCTCTCTCTTGACCAGGTTCAGCCTATTACCCCATAACAGCTGGAAGAACAGGCTGTAGATCCTAGTATAGGAAGCCTCTGGCAAGATACATACACTGCCCAGGTAGATGAACAAAGGGAGCAGGTACGATTTGATCAGGTGTACCCTTTCCCTTAAGGTTAAGGACCAACCTTTCCACTGGTCCACCTTCTGAGCGGCATTCTGGAGCCTACCATCCCAGTTTTTAGTGGGGTAATCACCCTGGCCGAATGTAATGCCTAGAATTTTTGCAGAGTCTTGGGGCCCTGGAAGGGTGTCCGGGAGATCAAACTCGGGATCTCCCCCTCCCAGCCAGAGACTTTCACACTTATCCGGGTTGATGCTGGACCCAGATGCCTCTGAGTAGCGGTCCACCTCCGACATCACCATATCGACCTCCTCTCTCGAGGACACGAAGATAGTGACATCATCAGCGTACGCTACCACTCTCAGGGTGGCTTCTGGCTCCTCCAGGCTCATCCCGACCCCTGCCAATGGTCCACAACCAACCCTCCTAAGGAAAGGGTCGATCGCGAACACATACAACAGTGGGCTCAAAGGACAGCCCTGGCGAACACCAGACCCAACCTCAAAAGAGCGGCCAGACCAACCGTTCACCAGCGGGAAACTCTCTGCCCCTGCATACAAGATCTTAAGCCAATTGACAAAGGTAGCTGGTAGGCCATATCTCCGAAGGACAGACCAGAGGTACTCATGGTTCACCCGATCAAATGCTTTGGCCTGATCCAAGGACAGCAAGTACCCCTTCCAAAGACCCGCACTACTCCGCTCCACTGCCTCCCTGACACTAAGGACAGCACTTAAGGTGCTTCGGCCTGGAACAGAGCAGTGCTGAGCCTCCAAAAGGAGCCGGGGTGCAAACTTCACCAGCCGATTAAACAGTATCTTGGCCAGAATCTTCCTGTCCACATTGAGAAGAGCTATGGGTCTCCAATTCTCAATGCGGCTCAAATCTTTACCCTTTGACAGAAGAATCAGGGCTGACCTCCTCATTGACCTCGGCAGAGTGCCCGAGGAAAGACACTCATTGAAGACCTCAGTCAAGAGGGGAACCAAGAGGTCCCTGAAGGTCTTATACCACTCAGATGTTAAGCCATCTGGACCTGGCGACTTCTTCAGGGCAAGCCCTTCAATCGCCAGTCTAACTTCCTCTTCCCTGATCTCTTCTGCCAAAACATCAAGAGAGGGGTCTACCCCTGGCTCAGGAACGGTTTCAGCCAGGAAACCCGACATCTCGTCTCGATCTAGATCCTTCCTCCCCAAGAGGTGTGAGTAAAAGGATCTGACGACCTCCAGGATCCCTGATCTGGACGGGTTCAGAGATCCCGTACTATCAACCAGTCCAGTCACAATCTTACTATTCACTGACATCTTACAGTTTCTGTAGGGGTCGGGCGAGCGGTACCTCCCGAAATCCCTCTCAAAAACTAAAGATGCGTGCCTATCATACTGACACCTCATGAGCAAGGCTTTCACTCTGGAGATCTCCTCTCTACTACCTCCAGTCGAGACGAGATGCTCGAGTTTCCTCCTCAGGCCCTGATACACACGATACCTATTCAGGGACCTGAGGCTCGAGAGCTGGCGGAAGAACCTCGCAACCCGCTTCTTGAATATCTCCCACCACTCTGACTTACTACTACATAGGCCCAGTAGAGGTACCTGACTCTGAAGAAAATCCTCAAAGGACTGTCTTACCTCTGCTTCTTCCAGGAGGGACGAATTCAGCCTCCAGTAGCCTCTACCCATCCGGGGGGTCTCTGAAACATTCAGGGAAAACAAAATTAGACAGTGGTCGGAGAACTCCACCTCAACCACGGACACTGCGGAAGAGACGGCTTCCTCCTTTAAATAAAACCTGTCTAATCTAGACCTGCAGCTACCTCGATGATAGGTGAAACCCGTGTGGCCCGAGGGGGTCCGGATGTGGGCATCCTCTAGGCGAGCTTCCCTAACTATACTAATCAGGGCCATGCTATCATAAGCCAGCTTGTCTTTGGCGCCCCTCCTGTCCTGAGACCTCGTGATAGTGTTGAAGTCTCCACCAAAGACCACCTGCCGACTCGTAAAAAGAAAGGGCTTAATCCTCATGAAGAGGCTTTTACGGTCCCACTTAGTTTGTGGGGCATAGATGTTAATGAGCCGGAGCTCTTGCCCCTTCATGAGGACATCCAAGATCAGGCACCTCCCCATTTCCAACTCGATAACCCGTCTGCATTCTACAGGAGCGGTAAAAAGGACCGCCACCCCACTATACGGCTCAGCCGCAAGAGACCAGTGTGAAGGCCCATGCCTCCACTCTCTCTTGGCTTTTATTAGAGAGGCTAGATCTGTTAACCTGGTCTCCTGCAAAAACAAAATGTCGGCGTTAATACGATCGAGAAAATCAAAGGCTGCGAATCTAGCCGTATCAGACTTAATGCTGGCACAGTTAATGGATGCCAGCGTCAATGGGGTGAGTGCCGCCATCATGGGTGATTGAGTTGGACGGCCTTAAACCCCTACTTACTTGTTTTCTTTCCTTTTTTCTTTCCACCCCCTTCAACATCAGAGGAAGACCCCTTAGATGGTTCCTTAGACCGTTTTAGAGAGGTGGACATATCCATCTCTTGATCTTCACTTCCCCCACCTGAGGCCACCTGACCCCCTGAGGAAACTACCTCTGGGGGAGCAGGCTCGGCACCTCCTGGAGGTTCCTCTGCCCTAGACACCAGTCCCTCAACCTCTCCCTCTAAAAACGGAGAGGTTCCTTCACTGAGGGACTGATATCTGTTAGATAGACCGATCAGAGGGGGGTCAGTCAGAGCTTCCTTTGACATCTGGCCTTTAATAATATTTTGGGAAGACGAAGAAGTCCTCTTAGATTTTTTAGGCATCTTCTTAACATTCTTCCTTCTGCTGCGCTTAGGTTTTTCCTCTTGCCATCTCCCTCCATCCTCATCCAGACTTTCATACTGGGAAGAACCTGAGGAGATGGCTATAGCCTCGCTTTCCTCTTTGCGCAGTCTCCCCATCTCTTCATCTAGTTCAGCGTCCCCCAAAGCCTCAGCCTGACCATCTGAGCCAACGCCAGGAGCAGGACCCTGGACTACCCCGACCATCTTGGAACTTCCAAGGTCCCTGCTCCTTCTGCGCCTTTCCTCTCGCCTAAGCTGAGTGGGGCTCTTACGCTTTTCCTTGTCAGTTCTCTTCCTTGGCTCTGGTGCTCCCTCTCCTCTGCTGGTCCCCTCCCCTGCCGAGGCAACCTCAGGGCTCTCCCCAGCTCGGGTGGCTGCAGCATAAGAGAAAGAACGGGGACACCTACTAAATGGGTGACCAAGGTCACCACACAGGTGGCACCTAATCCGGCCACAGGATGCAGCAAGATGACCCTCCGCACCGCACAGTGCGCACATCTGCTTAGAGCAGTTTGCGCTAAAGTGGGTGGGATCACCGCACCTGTGGCACAGCTTCGGTTGCCCCTGGTAAAAGACCTGGATTCTGTCGCGACCAAGGAAGGCGGGTGATGGTATGTGCGCAACAGTATTGCCTGAACGTTTTAGACGGACTGAGAACGTCCAGGCCCCAGACCAGATGCCATGCTGATCTAAGTTCTTCCGGGGAACGTCCGTCACTTCCCCGTACCTGCCCAACCAAGTCATGATGTCATAACAAGAAAGTGATTCGTTACGTGTCAAGACGGTCACTTTCTTTACCATGCTCTGGCGAGATATCGCTTTAACAACGAAATCTCGCCATCCGGGCTCGTCCTTCACCAGCTCATAATTAGACCAGAAAAGTTCAAGCCCCTCTGGTCTTACAAAGCTGATGTCGAACTCAGAGGAGCCGTAGGGGTGGATCAAGGCAAAGATGTCACTGGCCTTGAACCTCATCTGGAAGAGAAGCTCCACCACCTTCCCTCTCTGTGGGCACGCATCACTGCCTCTCCATACCAGACGGGCCACGTTCCTACGGCCCACCTCCTGCCCGGGTGTTGGAAGCGACCAGACCACTTCCCCATTGTTCTCTCGGAAGGCTCCAAGTCCATGTCTTTCTATGTAGAAGGACAAGTCGACCTCCCTCCCCTCTACCTGGAGCGTTCTATCTCCTTTCCTAAGTGCCTCCAGAAGGCGTCGTTGCAAGTGACCCTCCCCAGGGGGTGGAAGTGAAGATCTCCCTGGACCTCCGGCCGCCGCAACATTAGCGTAACTCCTGACGGCAGCCGGAGGGGCAGCCGGACTCGGCCCTGACTGACTAGTAACTGCATTACCAGAATATACCCCAGCAATATCTGCCCTGAGAATTGCCACCTCTCCAGTGGCACCTGAAGGGTTAACTTCACCACCCCTAGCATTCAAACCACTCACATCCCCATCATGCACACCACTACTACTCCCATCAATAACACCACTCCCTCCCCCAGTCTGCACACCACTTCATACCACTACTCCCCCCATCCGTCACCTCCATGCACTCAGTAGCTAGGCTGGCTTTATGGATCAGTGTGGCAGGTTTTATCACAGTTTTATCGATTTTTCGTGTCTCCGTTCCAACAGTCTCTTTAGCTGCAGATGCCATGACAGGTGACGCACATGGCCCCGCATCACCATTAACTCTCCCGCTGGAACCCATTATAGGCTCCAATGTTCTTGCCCTGGGAGAGTTGTCTACTGCGTTTCCGGAAGACACGCCACCCCGCTGCGATCCCGCAGAGCCAACAGCAGGAGACACGGCAACCGGAAACGCCGTCACTCCGGGTGGATGTGACATTCCGGAACCTTCTGCACCAGTCTCTGATGCCCGGGCACCCCCCACAGAGGAGCGTCCTGCAGCACCCGAGACTCCCGAGTGGCCCTGAACCTTCCTGTCCGCCCCTTCTTTACTATGGCCGCCCCCACTACTGACACAAGCAGGAGCGGCTTTCTCCGCCATCTTGCCATCTATCTCTCCTCCTTGCTGGCCCCATGCCACATCAGAAATGGAGACTGGCAGTGTAGAGGAGTCACCAGCCGCCCGGACTGCTGGAATGGAGTAAATACAAGACTCACACTCTCTTGCTTTTTTGCTGCTTTTCTTTTTACAGGAACTTCATCTCCGAGATCTTCTCCAAATGTGAAGGCCTCCATCCTCAGGGGGGACTCCTGCCTGACTATGGCCTGTAGTAGTCCTCCATCCTCAGGGGGGACTCCTGCCTGACTATGGCCTGTAGTAGCCTCCATCCTCAGGGGGGACTCCTGCCTGACTATGGCCTGTAGTAGCCTCCATCCTCAGGGGGGACTCCTGCCTGACTATGGCCTGTAGTAGCCTCCATCCTCAGCGGGGACTCCTGCCTGACTATGGCCTGTAGTAGTCCTCCATCTGACAGACCATCATCATCATCCTCATCAGTGTCTGGCAGAGCCACCTGCGCTGCCATAATGCTGTAGCTCTCCTGCATGCTTTGGGGGGTACTTTGGGTGACATCAGAGGGGTCTTCATTCACCACACAGTCCTCCTCCTTACACTCCACCAAGTCCTCAGCTTTCACAGCCTCCATTTCTTCCTCCTCACCACTACTACTCTCCCCATCTCCTGCAGCATCACCCCCATCATCCGCTCTGCTGCTAGGAGATTTCATAGTGGCAAAGCGATCCTCATTGCGCAATTTCTCCCTGAACAGGTCGCTCCCTTCTAGGATGGCCGCCCTCCTCTCCTCTATCCCCTCCATGATGGCCGCCCTCCTCTCCTCTATCCCCTCCATGATGGCCGCCCTCCTCTCCTCACTCCCCTCCGGGATGGCCGCCCTCCTCTCCTCTCTCCCCTCCGGGATGGTCGCCCTCCTCTCCTCACTCCCCTCCGGGATGGCCGCCCTCCTCTCCTCACTCCCCTCCGGGATGGCCGCCCTCCTCTCCTCTCTCCCTTCTAGGATGGTCGCCCTCCTCTCCTCACTCCCCTCCGGGATGGCCGCCCTCCTCTCCTCTATCCCCTCCGGGATGGCCGCCCTCCTCTCCTCACTCCCCTCCGGGATGGCCGCCCTCCTCTCCTCTCTCCCCTCCCGGATGGCCGCCCTCCTCTCCTCTATCCCCTCCATGATGGCCGCCCTCCTCTCCTCTATCCCCTCCATGATGGCCGCCCTCCTTTCCTCTATTCCCTTTACCTGGGCACTCAGGGACCTGATCCTGGGAGAGAACTCGGGCTTCTTCCTCTTGGGAGCTGTATTCGCCTGGTACCTGAGAAAGCGCAGATCTTCTCTTGCTGCCTTCAGTTCCTTCCCAAGCTGTTCGTACTCCGCAAACTTAGCGGTGATGCGGGAGCAGTATGTGCTGGCAGACTCCTTGGGGCCTCGCTCACCCCACATCTCCACCGGCTGACTCCTGGACACTGCTGGAGTTTTCTTAGCTGCAGCTTTCTTTCCTCCATCACTGGAAGTCATTGCCTGGGGGCCAGGGGCCACATTGCTGCGGACCCTTCCAGATCTCCTCAGTCCACAGGCTGGAGCGCTGGCCGGTAGCTTTTCCTCTCCACCCCCCGCCGGCCTGGTTCGGGAGATGGAGGCCTGGGATTCCCGGGGATCCATGCTGAAAGCCTCCCCCAGGAGCCTGCCACACTCCTGGGAAAGGCAGGTGGAAAATCAGCCTCTCTCTCTGGAGCTCAGGAGCACAGACGGACACACCTACACACACTGAGAGTGACCACACCCGCCTATCCTCCAGTCTACTCCAGAGCTGCACTCACTATTCTGCTGGTGGGGTCACTGTGTACTTACATTACTGAACCTGAGTTACATCCTGTATTATACTCCAGAGCTGCACTCACTATTCTGCTGGTGGGGTCGCTGTGTACATACATTACTGATCCTGTACTGATCCTGAGTTCCATCCTGTATTATACTCCAGAGCTGCACTCACTATTCTGCTGGTGAGGTCGCTGTGTACATACATTACTGATCCTGAGTTACATCCTGTATTATACCCCAGAGCTGCACTCGCTATTCTGCTGGTGGGGTCACTGTGTACATATATTACTGATCCTGAGTTACATCCTGTATTATACCCCAGAGCTGCACTCACTATTCTGCTGGTGGGGTCACTGTGTACATATATTACTGATCCTGAGTTACATCCTGTATTATACCCCAGAGCTGCACTCACTATTCTGCTGGTGGGGTCACTGTGTACATACATTACTGATCCTGTATTATACTGCAGAGCTGCACTCACTATTCTGCTGGTGGGGTCACTGTGTACATTACATTACTGATCCTGAGTTACATCCTGTAATTCTTTTATTAGAAAAATAGAAAAATTAACAAACAAGGCATATCTGGCCATAACTTAAACATAACAGTAAATTACATAAATAACAAATAATAATGATAAACCATTATAATAGTATAAAGCAAAATGAAATCTTTAACCTTTTGCCACCAAGCCAGCCCAGCATTCCTACTTAACAAAAATAAATAAATAAATAAATAAATTAAATAAAATAAATAAATAAAAATGTTCTCAATCCAGGCAAAATAAGCCATAAAACTTAAACTACAAAGCCATCCTCGGCTGTAATCATAACTAAGGAGAAGCCGCCCTGGCTAAAAAAAACTCCCAAACCTGGGTTATAGTAAAGTAACAAAACATAAACACACACATACAACCACCTATAGACCAACACACGACCACCTGATACTACAAACAATAACTATACATGAACTGAAAATGAAAGCCATCCAGGCCTAACCAAAAG
This sequence comes from Dendropsophus ebraccatus, assembly GCF_027789765.1. Taxonomy (NCBI): domain Eukaryota; kingdom Metazoa; phylum Chordata; class Amphibia; order Anura; family Hylidae; genus Dendropsophus; species Dendropsophus ebraccatus. The sequence continues at coordinate 454,614 of NC_091467.1, read as the reverse complement.
ATATAACATATAACATATCAGTATAAAAATAAAATTCTAACTAACTAACTGGTTATTCCAGTACAACACTCGGGCCCGGCTGCCCTGAAAAACTAAAAAGGGACCTAAATACCAGTAACAGCGAAAGAAAACACACAACAATTCTATCTATTACCCACGTGCCCCTCCACCTTCCCCTAGACCCCAGTGTGAGCTCAGTTCATGGAGTCAAAGTTCAGTCCATTTTTGGTGTCAGCTCCATTCAGCCCACACCTTCCCACAGACCCCGCCCCCCATATCCCCCCTCCCAACCTATTCTGTATCCCCTCATATATACAATATATACAATGACTATTATGTCCATAAAGCTCACATGGCTTATTCAGCCATAACCCTGCCTACACTTATCACAAAACATATATTAACATAAACATAGCACACCATAATAACATAACAGAACAATATTATACACAATTATAATAAGGCCCAAGTTCGGTAGCCTGTAAGCCCTTTATACCTACTGCTGACCAGAAAAACAAAACAAAAATCTAAAGTGGCATGCACCAGCCCTCCACCGGGATCGGAGGATGGCAGACCAGGTACCAGAAATTTATAAACTATCCCTTACTATCTTACCCTGCTCTCCCCCTATCTCTAACCCTAAGTTTAAACTGACCCTAAACACTTTCCCTACCACTGTCCCTACCTACTCTCTCCCTAACCATAATTATTGTCCCTCACCCAGTGGGCTCAGTACCTAGGGCACAGCGAAGGAAAAACCACTCCAGAGGAGAGAAGCCCTACTGGTACCCAACCTGCCATACTCCAAAGACCTGATCTTCCCAAGGTCACCAGTGATGTTCCTACAGACCTCCACCTCGGAGAGGACTCTACGCTGTGTAGATACTAGACACCGTGCGTTCCACGTGTGGTACCTAACCACTAAGCTGACTAGAAATAACGTGCAGCGATCTCGGCCACCCAGGTTCCTGAATGCCCCATAAGCCCACTCCGGATAGGTGAGACTGACCAACTGACTCCAACCTATGGAGGCGCCCACCCTGGTGTAAACCCCTATATTGAAGGGACATTGAAGCAGGAAATGATCCATACTCTCTAGCGTATTACCACACTCCTCACGGGGACACCCCCGATCATCGGAGCTCCTGCACTTCAAGTTGTCCCTCACATATAGCTTCCCCTGGAAACAGCGCCAGGCCAAATCCCAAAACTTCTGAGGGATCCGTTTCGAGTTTAAAAGACTAAGCCCAACCTCTAGATCCTGGCCTGGGCAGTCCCTGAGCGCCAGGGGCTTCTGGAAATGGGTCAACAGAACCCTTTGGTCAAGGAATTTCCTCGACTGAGTCCTGATCTCCCACATTCCCAGACCCCACCGACGTATCATCTTCAGAGTCGGGGTAGCGTAAGCCGGAAGATATCCATGGGGTGTACGAAGGTCCTTCACTCGCCCTCCTGTCTCCCATTCCTGGAAGAAAGGCCGAAACCATTCCCTGCAGGAGAGTACCCACGGAGGAGCCCTCTCTTTCCAGAGGTTTGCGATGTTAGCTTTCAAGAAGGTGTTCACTAAGAACACCACAGGGTTCACCATAGACAAACCCCCAAGTCTCCTCGTGCGGTACGTAACCTCTCTCTTGACCAGGTTCAGCCTATTCCCCCATAACAGCTGGAAGAACAGGCTGTAGATCCTAGTATAGGAAGCCTCTGGCAAGATACACACACTGCCCAGGTAGATGAACAAAGGGAGCAGGTACGATTTGATCAGGTGTACCCTTTCCCTTAAGGTTAAGGACCAACCCTTCCACTGGTCCACCTTCCGAGTGGCATCCTGGAGCCTACCATCCCAGTTTTTAGTGGGGTAATCACCCTGGCCGAATGTAATGCCTAGGATTTTTGCCGAGTCTTGGGGCTCTGGAAGGGTGTCCGGGAGATCAAACTCGGGATCTCCCCCTCCCAGCCAGAGACTTTCACACTTATCCGGGTTGATGCTGGACCCAGATGCCTCTGAGTAGCGGTCCACCTCCGACATCACCACATCGACCTCCTCTCTCGAGGACACAAAGATAGTGACATCATCAGCGTATGCTACCACTCTCAGGGTGGCTTCTGGCTCCTCCAGGCTCATCCCGACCCCTGCCAATGGTCCACAACCAACCCTCCTAAGGAAAGGGTCGATCGCGAACACATACAACAGTGGGCTCAAAGGACAGCCCTGGCGAACACCAGACCCAACCTCAAAAGAGCGGCCAGACCAACCGTTCACCAGCGGGAAACTCTCTGCCCCTGCATACAAGATCTTAAGCCAATTGACAAAAGTATCTGGTAGGCCATATCTCAGAAGGACAGACCAGAGGTACTCGTGGTTCACCCGATCAAATGCCTTGGCCTGATCCAAGGACAGCAAGTACCCCTTCCAAAGACCCGCACCACTCCGCTCCACTGCCTCCCTGACACTAAGGACAGCACTTAAGGTGCTTCGGCCTGGAACAGAGCAGTGCTGAGCCTCCGAAAGGAGCCGGGGTGCAAACTTCACCAGCCGATTAAACAGTATCTTGGCCAGAATCTTCCTGTCCACATTGAGAAGAGCTATGGGCCTCCAATTCTCAATGCGGCTCGAATCTTTACCTTTTGACAGAAGAATCAGGGCTGACCTCCTCATTGACCTCGGCAGAGTGCCCGAGGAGAGACACTCATTGAAGACCTCGGTCAAGAGGGGAACCAAGAGGTCCCTGAAGGTCTTATACCACTCAGATGTTAAGCCATCTGGACCTGGCGACTTCTTGAGGGCAAGCCCTTCAATCGCCAGTCTAACTTCCTCTTCCCTGATCTCTTCTGCCAAAACATCAAGAGAGGGGTCTACCCCTGGCTCAGGAACGGTTTCAGCCAGGAAACCCGACATCACATCTCGATCTAGATCCTTCCTCCCCAAGAGGTGTGAGTAAAAGGATCTGACGACCTCCAGGATCCCTGATCTGGACCGGTTCAGAGATCCCGTACTATCAACCAGTCCAGTCACAATCTTACTACTCACTGACATCTTACAGTTTCTGTAGGGGTCGGGCGAGCGGTACCTCCCGAAATCCCTCTCAAAAACTAAAGATGCGTGCCTATCATACTGACACCTCATGAGCAAGGCTTTCACTCTGGAGATCTCCTCTCTACTACCTCCAGTCGAGACAAGATGCTCGAGTTTCCTCCTCAGGCCCTGATACACACGATACCTATTCAGGGATCTGAGGCTCGAGAGCTGGCGGAAGAACCTCGCAACCCGCTTCTTGAATATCTCCCACCACTCTGACTTACTACTACATAGGCCCAGTAGAGGTACCTGACTTTGAAGAAAATCCTCAAAGGACTGTCTTACCTCTGCTTCTTCCAGGAGGGACGAATTCAGCCTCCAGTAGCCTCTACCCATCCGGGGGGTCTCTGAAACATTCAGGGAAAACAAAATTAGACAGTGGTCGGAGAACTCCACCTCAACCACGGACACTGCGGAAGAGACGGCTTCCTCCTTTAAATAAAACCTGTCTAATCTAGACCTGCAGCTACCTCGATGATAGGTGAAACCCGCGTGGCCCGAGGGTGTCCGGATGTGGGCATCCTCTAGGCGAGCTTCCCTAACTATACTAATCAGGGCCATGCTATCATAAGCCAGCTTGTCTTTGGCGCCCCTCCTGTCCTGAGACCTCGTGATAGTGTTGAAGTCTCCACCAAAGATCACCTGCCGAAAGGTGCTTAATCCTCATAAAAAGGCTTTTACGATCCCACTTAGTCTGTGGGGCATAGATATTAATGAGCCTGAGCTCTTGCCCCTTCATGAGGACATCCAAGATCAGGCACCTCCCCATTTCCAACTCGATAACCCGTCTGCATTCTACAGGAGCGGTAAAAAGGACCGCCACCCCACTATACGGCTCAGCCGCAAGAGACCAGTGTGAAGGCCCATGCCTCCACTCTCTCTTGGCTTTTATTAGAGAGGCTAGATCTGTCAACCTGGTCTCCTGCAAAAACAAAATGTCGGCGTTAATACGACCGAGAAAATCAAAGGCTGCAAATCTAGCCGTATCCGACTTAATGCTGGCACAGTTAATGGATGCCAGCGTCAATGGGGTGAGTGCCGCCATCATGGGTGATTGAGTTGGACGGCCTTAACCCCTACTTACTTGTTTTCTTTCCCTTTTTCTTTCCACCCCCTTCAACATCAGAGGAAGACCCCTTAGATGGTTCCTTAGACCGTTTTAGAGAGGTGGACATATCCATCTCTTGATCTTCACTTCCACCACCTGAGGCCACCTGACCCCCTGAGGAAACTACCTCTGGGGGAGCAGGCTCGGCACCTCCTGGAGGTTCCTCTGCCCTAGACACCAGTCCCTCAACCTCCCCCTCTATAAATGGAGAGGTTCCTTCACTGAGGGACTGATATCTGTTAGATAGACCGATCAGAGGGGGGTCAGTCGGAGCTTCCTTTGACATCTGGCCTTTAATAATTTTTTGGGAAGACGAAGAAGTCGCCTTAGATTTTTTAGGCATCTTCTTAACATTCTTCCTTCAGCTGCGCTTAGGTTTTTCCTCTTGCCATCTCCCTCCATCCTCATCCAGACTTTCATACTGGGAAGAACCTGAGGAGATGGCTATAGCCTCGCTTTCCTCTTTGCGCAGTCTCCCCATCTCTTCATCTAGTTCAGCGCCCCCCAAAGCCTCAGCCTGACCATCTGAGCCAACGCCAGGAGCAGGACCCTGGACTACCCCGACCATCTTGGAACTTCCAAGGTCCTTGCTCCCTCTGCGCATTTTCTCTCGCCTAAGCTGAGTGGGGCTCTTACGCTTTTCCTTGTCAGTTCTCTTCCTTGGCTCTGGTGCTCCCTCTCCTCTGCTGGTCCCCTCCCCTGCCGAGGCAACCTCAGGGCTCTCCCCAGCTCGGGTGGCTGCAGCATAAGAGAAAGAACGGGGACACCTACTAAATGGGTGACCAAGGTCACCACACAGGTGGCACCTAATCCGGCCACAGGATGCAGCAAGATGACCCTCCGCACCGCACAGTGCGCACATCAGCTTAGAGCAGTTTGCGCTAAAGTGGGTGGGATCACCGCACCTGTGGCACAGCTTCGGTTGCCCCTGGTAAAAGACCTGGATTCTGTCGCGACCAAGGAAAGCGGCTGATGGTATGTGCGCAACAGTATTGCCTGAACGTTTTAGACGGACTGAGAACGTCCAGGCCCCAGACCAGATGCCATGCTGATCTAAGTTCTTCCGGGGAACGTCCGTCACTTCCCCGTACCTGCCCAACCAAGTCATGATGTCATAACAAGAAAGTGATTCGTTACGTGTCAAAACGGTCACTTTCTTTACCATGCTCTGGCGAGATATCGCTTTAACAACGAAATCTCGCCATCCGGGCTCGTCCTTCACCAGCTCATAATTAGACCAGAAAAGTTCAAGCCCCTCTGGTCTTACAAAGCTGATGTCGAACTCAGAGGAGCCGTAGGGGTGGATCAAGGCAAAGATGTCACTGGCCTTGAACCTCATCTGGAAGAGAAGCTCCACCACCTTTCCTCTCTGTGGGCACGCATCACTGCCTCTCCATACCAGACGGGCCACGTTCCTACGGCCCACCTCCTGCCCGGGTGTTGGAAGCGACCAGACCACTTCCCCATTGTTCTCTCGGAAGGCTCCAAGTCCATGTCTTTCTATGTAGAAGGACAAGTCGACCTCCCTCCCCTCTACCTGGAGCGTTCTATCTCCTTTCCTAAGTGCCTCCAGAAGGCGTCGTTGCAAGTGACCCTCCCCAGGGGGTGGAAGTGAAGATCTCCCTGGACCTCCGGCTGCCGCAACATTAGCGTAACTCCTGATGGCAGCCGGAGGGGCAGCCGGACCCGGCCCTGACTGACTACTAATCACATTACTAGTACATACCCCAGCAGTATCTGCCCTGAGAATTGCCACTTCTCCAGTGGCACCTGAAGGGTTAACTTCACCACCCCTAGCATTCAAACCACTCACATCCCCATCATGCACACCACTACCACTCCCATCAATAACACCACTCCCTCCCCCAGTCTGCACAACATTCATACTACTACTACTCCCCCCATCCGTCACCTCCATACACTCAGTAGCTGGGCTGGCTTTATGGATCAGTGTGGCAGGTTTTATCACTGTTTTATTGATCTTTGTCCCAGTCTCTTTAGTTGCAGATGCCATGACAGGTGACGCACATGGCCCCGCATCATCATGAACTCTCCCGCTGGAACCCATTATAGGCTCCAATGTTCTTGCCCTGGGAGAGTTGCTTACTGCGTTCCCAGAAGATGCGCCATCCCGCTGCGACCCCGCAGAGCCAACAGCAGGAGACACGGCAACCGGAAACGCCGTCACTCCGGGTGGATGTGACATTCCGGAACCTTCTGCACCAGTCTCTGATGCCCGGGCACCCCCCACAGAGGAGCGTCCTGCAGCACCCGAGACTCCTGAGTGGCCCTGAACCTTCCTGTCCGGCCCTTCTTTACCTTTACTATGGCCGCCCCCACTACTGACACAAGCAGGAGCGGCTTTCTCCGCCATCTTGCCATCCATCTCTCCTCCTTGCTGGCCCCATTCCACATCAGAAATGGGGACTGGCAGTGTAGAGGAGTCACCAGCCGCCCGGACTGACTTCTCAGCCGCCCCGGACTGCTGGAATGGAGTGAATACAAGACTCACACTCTCTTGCTTTTTTGCTGCTTTTCTTTTTACAGGAACATCATCACCAAGATCTTCTCCAAATGTGAAGGCCTCCATCCTCAGCGGGGACTCCTGCCTGACTATGGCCTGTAGTAGTCCTCCATCTGACAGACCATCATCATCATCCTCATCAGTGTCTGGCAGGGCCACCTGCGCTGCCATAATGCTGTAGCTCTCCTGCATGCTTTGGGGGTTACTTTGGGTGACATCAGAGGGGTCTTCATTCACCACACAGTCCTCCTCCTTACACTCCACCAAGTCCTCAGCTTTCACAACCTCCTCAGCCTCCATTTCTTCCTCCTCACCACTACTACTCTCCCCATCTCCTGCAGCATCACCCCCATCATCCGCTCTGCTGCTAGGGGATTTCATAGTGGCAAAGCGATCCTCATTGTGTAATTTCTCCCTGAACAGGTCGCTCCCTTCTAGGATGGCCGCCGTCCTCTCCTCTATCCCCTCCAGGATGGCCGCCCTCCTCTCCTCTCTCCCCTCTCCCCTCCGGGATGGCCGCCCTCCTCTCCTCTCTCCCTTCTAGGATGGCCGCCCTCCTCTCCTCTATCCCCTCCATGATGGCCGCCCTCCTCTCCTCTATCCCCTTTACCTGGGCACTCAGGGACTTGATCCTGGGAGAGAACTCGGGTTTCTTCCTCTTGGGAGCTGTATTCGCCTGGTACCTGAGAAAGCGCAGATCTTCTCTTGCTGCCTTCAGTTCTTTCCCAAGCTGTTCGTATTCCGCACACTTAGCGGTGATGCGGGAGCAGTATGTGCTGGCAGACTCCTTGGGGCCTCGCTCACCCCACATCTCCACCGGCTGACTCCTGGACACTGCTGGAGTTTTCTTAGCCGCAGTTTTCTTTCCTCCATCACTGGAAGTCATTGCCTGGGGGCCAGGGGCCACATTGCTGCGGACCCTTCCAGATCTCCTCAGTCCACAGGCTGGAGCGCTGGCCGGTAGCTTTTCCTCTCCACCCCCCGCCGGCCTGGTTCGGGAGATGGAGGCCTGGGATTCCCGGGGATCCATGCTGAAAGCCTCTCCCAGGAGCCTGCCACACTCCTGGGAAAGGCAGGTGGAAAATCAGCCTCTCTCTCTGGAGCTCAGGAGCACAGACAGACACACCTACACACACTGAGAGTGACCACACCCGCCTATCCTCCAGTCTACTCCAGAGCTGCACTCACTATTCTGCTGGTGGGGTCACTGTGTACTTACATTACTGAACCTGAGTTACATCCTGTATTATACTCCAGAGCTGCACTCACTATTCTGCTGGTGGGGTCGCTGTGTACATACATTACTGATCCTGTACTGATCCTGAGTTCCATCCTGTATTATACTCCAGAGCTGCACTCACTATTCTGCTGGTGAGGTCGCTGTGTACATACATTACTGATCCTGAGTTACATCCTGTATTATACCCCAGAGCTGCACTCGCTATTCTGCTGGTGGGGTCACTGTGTACATATATTACTGATCCTGAGTTACATCCTGTATTATACTCCAGAGCTGCACTCACTATTCTGCTGGTGGGGTCACTGTGTACATACAGTACTGATCCTGAGTTACATCCTGTATTATACCCCAGAGCTGCACTCACTATTCTGCTGGTGAGGTCACTGTGTACATACATTACATTACTGATCCTGAGTTACATCCTGTATTATACCCCAGAGCTGCACTCACTATTCTGCTGGTGGGGTCACTGCGTACATACATTACATTACTGATCCTGAGTTACATCCTGTATTATACCCCAGAGCTGCACTCACTATTCTGCTGGTGGGGTCACTGTGTACATACATTACATTACTGATCTAGGAGGGCCGGAGCGGGGCCGGAGGCGTACGTGGAGGCCCGCATGACTAGTTTTGTAGGTAGGAAGGGACGACGTAAGGGTACATTGGGGGGCGGAGCTTAGTTAATATAAGGGGGGGGAACGCCGGGCGGGAAGCCATTGCAGCACGGGCACAGGAACAGTCCCACCCTCCCTCCCCCTTTTTTGATGTGATCCATTGGGGGGTGGCTACAGCAGGGATTGGGAGGAGCAGGGATTGTCATTGCAGCCTAGGCGGGGGTGTCCTTGTAGTTGGTGGTAAAATGGTGGGGGGGGATGAGGGGTTCATCATGGGTTTGACCCTCCTCCTCAGGTACTGAAATTAGTAATGGCGGTCTGGCCCATTATTGGCTATCGAGTAAAGGTGTATAACCAGAGAGCGGTGGATTGAGCAATATTTGGGCTCGGTGTCTCCGAGTCGGGCAGGGCGGCTGGAGGCAAGATACAGAATAGTGAGAAAGTCGTGAAGAAATGGGCGTCTGGCCTACGTAGCTACAAGGACCTCCCTCAAGGTGTAAACATACTGTAGAAGAGTTACGGGTGATATGTATGACAATGTTTTTGGAATGTAACAATTTTTTGTGTGTCTTCACTAAATAAATATTGGCTGCTGTGGCCATAATTAGCCAAAATGATGGCTGTGATGTCTTTTCTTAAAGGGATGGGAAAGGGGTGTGGGGGTGGGGGACGGAAAATGGAGGGAGAGTTATAGAGGTAAAGCTAGAAAGGGTCTTGTGGGAAGTGGTGGTCTTATTCCACACTCTACAATACCATAGTCATGAGTTACATTCTGTATTATACTCCAGAGCTGGCAAGGGCAAACGTGGAGAGGACACCTTCACACCTAGGGAGGCCTCTTATTCTGGACCTAGGTGCAGGAGTTCCCCATTAGGGCTCACAATCTAAATTCACCTATCAATATGTTATTGGTTGTGGGAGGAAACCGGAGTACCCGGAGGAAACCCAGGCAAACACGGAGAGAACATACAAACTCTTTGCAGCTGTTGCCCTTGGTGGGTTTAGAACCCAGGACCCCAGCGCTGCAAGGTTACAGTGCTAACCACTGGGCCACCGTGCCAGGCGGATTGTGCGGTGAGGATGATGTAACTCGCTTTTTTGCCAAACCTCCTCCTCTTTCTCGGAGAACCGGATGTCAATCTGAGTTGTCAGATGGATCAGGTCAAGGTCAGGAGGTCCCGGCTGGAAAGGCCACTCTTGAAGGTGGTGACTAGGGCAGGATTATTCCAATCAAGTTTGGCAGCCAACATGCCGAACTGTACTGCGTAGTTGCCTGCTGAAGAGTTCCGTGGTGCAAGTTGAAGAGGGCGGTCTAGGCAGAGGATGCTCGAGCTGGCTCCTTGAACACACTAGAACTCTTATAGGAAGGCCTGGAGGTTAGCAGCAACCGGATCGTCCTGACTCCACAAAGTTGTGGCCCAGGCCAAGGCCTTCCCCTCAAGGCGGCTGATGACAAAAGCCACCCTGGAGCACTCCGTATTGAACTGGTTGACCATAAGTTCGATATGCATGGTACACTGGGAGATGTACCCTTTGCACATCTTCCGATCTACACCATACTTGGATGGCAGCATAAGGCAAAGGTTCGGGCCTAGAGGAGACATCACTGGTGCCGAAGGTGGTGGAGGTGCCCGTGGAGCTTGTTGAGCTGGGACAGGCTGCTGCAAAGAGACAGACAACTGCTGAATCTGCTGTGACTGCTTGGCGACCACTCTAGCGATCTCATGGACATCAGGCACCTTGATGAAATCCATGGTTGGTGCCTATTGTAACAACTGGAGTTGTGGATCCGCTGTACCACCGCTTTCGATGGCATAAGCCGTACCGAGGAGCGGGGTCTAAGGGGGTGAGGGGGCGAGGTACAGCTGGAGACTTGTTAGACAGGCAGGAACACAGCTGGACTCACGGCTGGAATCAAGATAGTAGATACAGGCAGGAATCTCAGATAGCTGGAACCAGGGACGGCAGGAGTCACAGGAGAGCTGGGACCACACGCTAACGGGAAGCATGCACAGGCTCCAACAGGGAAGGTCAGGATAGGTGCTCTATTTATTGGCCAGGTGATTGGTACACTAACCAACTAGGGACGTACTTTCCCCTTAAATTTGTGACATCTGGCGCGCGCACCCTAGGAGTTTGCTCTAACCAGCCCACAGACACACACACGCCTCTCTGCCGTCCCCGTGTATCAGTCTGGCCCTAGAGAACCATTCCAATTTCTTATGTGGCCCCATGGGAAAGTTAATTGCCCACCCCTGGATTAGACTGATGGGCACAAAGACCTATAGACAGCAGGAGCCCTGTTATACAGGAGCCAGGTCTGAGAACTGTCAACTGTTAGCTCTTGAACCTAGACCTAGTCCCATCTTAGAGGGGTGCCATAAACGAGGGGAGTCTATGGCAGTACCCATTAACCAGATCCAGAGATGGTACCAGCAAAGTTCCAGTACTTTAGGAACTGCGACATGTTTATTCTGAGTCTGAACACGTTTCTACATCACAGCGGTGGACTTGCTACTCCTGTGAAGAGCCTGACCCTTCTGGCCCCCCAGTGTCCCTGGGGCCCCCCATGTCAGAGATCAGTAGGAGTCAGAGCTAAAGCTCCACATAGGTACACGGTGCAGGGACAGATATCTGCAGGTTGTTTCTCAGAACCTTCTGATGTGACAACAAAGGCGTCTATGGAATTACTCATCTCTATATTATTCATCCACAGAACGGCCCCCGGTCGCTTCATGTTCACAGCTTTGTTTTTGTGAGAATGACCTCGGGCAGCGTTACACAGCTGAAGCCGGATCCTGGCAGAGAAGCTTCACACAATCAACACAAATCTACGGAAAACAGGAGAAATACCCAGATGTACAAAAACCTCACAGCACCCAATACATCCTGGAGATCTTTAATTTAAAAATATAAAACATAACAAACCAACAATATAAATAAGATAACTGAACAATATATACAAGTCCATAAGCGCATTGGCGGGTCCAGCCTCACACTCACCAAACGCACCGCTGTATTATCCCCCAGACCTGCAAACTAGACTTTCCCACAAACACCACAATAATAACACTATCAAATGTAACTAACAATAACTAACATAACTATCCTGTATTATACCCCAGAGCTGCACTCACTATTCTGCTGGTGAGGTCACTGTGTACTGTATATACATTACTGATCCTGAGTTCCATCCTGTATTATACCCCAGAGCTGCAGTCACTGTTCTGCTGGTGGGGTCACTGTGTACATACATTACTGATCCTGAGTTACATCCTGTATTATACCCCAGAGCTGCACTCACTATTCTGCTGGTGGGGTCACTGTGTACATACATTACATTACTGATCCTGTATTATACCCCAGAGCTGCACTCACTATTCTGCTGGTGGGGTCACTGTGTACATACATTACATTACTGATCCTGAGTTACATCCTGTATTATACCCCAGAGCTGCACTCACTATTCTGCTGGTGGGGTCACTGTGTACATACATTACATTACTGATCCTGTATTATACCCCAGAGCTGCACTCACTATTCTGCTGGTGGGGTCACTGTGTACATACATTACATTACTGATCCTGAGTTACATCCTGTATTATACCCCAGAGCTGCACTCACTATTCTGCTGGTGGGGTCACTGTGTACATACATTACTGATCCTGAGTTACATCCTGTATTATACCCCAGAGCTGCACTCACTATTCTGCTGGTGGGGTCACTGTGTACATACATTACATTACTGATCCTGAGTTACATCCTGTATTATACCCAGAGCTGCACTCACTATTCTGCTGGTGGGGTCACTGTGTACATACATTACATTACTGATCCTGAGTTACATCCTGTATTTTACCCCAGAGCTGCACTCACTATTCTGCTGGTGGGGTCACTGTGTACATACATTACTGATCCTGAGTTACATCCTGTATTATACTCCAGAGCTGCACTCACTATTCTGCTGGTGGGGTCACTGTGTACATACATTACATTACTGATCCTGAGTTACATCCTGTATTATACCCAGAGCTGCACTCACTATTCTGCTGGTGGGGTCACTGTGTACATACATTACATTACTGATCCTGAGTTACATCCTGTATTATACCCAGAGCTGCACTCACTATTCTGCTGGTGGGGTCACTGTGTACATACATTACATTACTGATCCTGAGTTACATCCTGTATTATACCCCAGAGCTGCACTCACTATTCTGCTGGTGGGGTCACTGTGTACATACATTACATTACTGATCCTGAGTTACATCCTGTATTATACCCCAGAGCTGCACTCACTATTCTGCTGGTGGGGTCACTGTGTACATACATTACTGATCCTGAGTTACATCCTGTATTATACCCCAGAGCTGCACTCACTATTCTGCTGGTGGGGTCACTGTGTACATACATTACTGATCCTGAGTTACATCCTGTATTATACTCCAGAGCTGCACTCACTATTCTGCTGGTGGGGTCACTGTGTACATTACTGATCCTGAGTTACATCCTGTATTATACCCCAGAGCTGCACTCACTATTCTGCTGGTGGGGTCACTGTGTACATACATTACTGATCCTGAGTTACATCCTGTATTATACCCCAGAGCTGCACTCACTATTCTGCTGGTGGGGTCACTGTGTACATACATTACATTACTGATCCTGAGTTACATCCTGTATTATACCCCAGAGCTGCACTCACTATTCTGCTGGTGGGGTCACTGTGTACATACATTACTGATCCTGAGTTACATCTGGATTATACCCCAGAGCTGCACTCACTATTCTGCTGGTGGGGTCACTGTGTACATACATTACATTACTGATCCTGTACTGATCCTGAGTTACATCCTGTAATTCTTTTATTAGAAAAATATAAAAATTAACAAACAAGGCATATCTCGCCATAACTTAAACATAACAGTAAATTACATAATTAAATGACATATTATTAATCATAATTAACCATTATTACAGTATAAAAGCAAAACAAAATCACCATTAAATTTTTGCCACCAAGCCAGCCCAGCATTAATAGTAACTATTCATACAAAAAAAAAAAAAAAAAAAAAAAGTCAATCCAGACAATTTAAGCCAAAAAACGTAAACTACAAAGCCATCCTCTGCTGTAATCATAAATAAAGAGAAGCCGCCCTGGCTAGAGAAAGAACAAAAACAAAACTCCCAAACCTGGGTTATAGTAAATAAACAAAACTATACATATATACACACATATATATATACACACACACAAAAAAAACAAAAAAAAAAACAAGCCATCCAGGCGTAACCAAATAAAGCATATAACATATAATCATATAACCACAGATATTGTAAAAACATAAATCAATAAGAGAAGGGAAAAAAAAAAAAAAAATACTAACTAACTGGTTATTCCAGCACAACACATGAGCCCGGCTGCCCTGTAAAATTAACACAGAACCTATACAAACACTAATAACAGCAAAACAGAACACACAACTCTTATCTATTACCCATGTGCCCCACCACCTTCCCCTAGACCCCAGTGTGAGCTCAGTTCATAGAGTCAAAGTTCAGTCCATTTTTAACATCAGCTCCATTCAGTTCTCACCTTCCCACAGACCCCCCCCATACCCCCCTCCCAACCTATTCTGTATCCCCTCATATATACAATATATACAATGACTATAATGTCAATAAAGCTCACATGGCTTATTCAGCCATAACCCTGCCTACACTTATCACAAAACATATATTAACATAAACATAGCACACCATAATAACATAACAGAACAATATTATACACAATTATAATAAGGCCCAAGTTCGGTAGCCTGTAAGCCCTTTATACCTACTGCTGACCAGAAAAACAAAACAAAAAGCTAAAATCTAAAGTGGCATGCACCAGCTCTCCACCGGGATCGGAGGATGGCAGACCGGGTACTAGAAATTTATAAACTATCCCTTACTATCTTACCCTACTCTCCCCCTATCTCTAACCCTAAGTTTAAACTGACCCTAAACACTTTCCCTACCACTGTCCCTACCTACTCTCTCCCTAACCATAATTATTGTCCCTCACCCAGTGGGCTCAGTACCTAGGGCACAGCGAAGGAAAAACCACTCCAGAGGAGAGAAGCCCTACTGGTACCCAGCCTGCCATACTCCAAAGACCTGATCTTCCCAAGGTCACCAGTGATGTTCCTACAGACCTCCACCTCGGAGAGGACTCTACGCTGTGTAGATACTAGACACCGTGCGTTCCACGTGTGGTACCTAACTACTATGCTGACTAGAAATAACGTGCAGCGATCTCGGCCACCCAGGTTCCTGAATGCCCCATAAGCCCACTCCGGATAGGTGAGACTGACTAACTGACTCCAACCTATGGAGGCGCCCACCCTGGTGTAAACCCCTATATTGAAGGGACAATGAAGCAGGAAATGATCCATGCTTTCCAGCGTATTACCACACTCCTCACTGGGACACCCCCGATCATCGTAGCTCCTGCACTTCAAGTTATCCCTTACATATAGCTTCCCCTGGAAGCAGCGCCAGGCCAAATCCCAAAACTTCTGGGGGATCCGTTTCGAGTTTAAAAGACTAAGCCCAACCTCTAGATCCTGGCCTGGGCAGTCCCTGAGCGCCAAGGGCTTCTGGAAATGGGTCAACAGAACCCTTTGGTCAAGGAATTTCCTCGACTGAGTCCTGATTTCCCACATTCCCAGACCCCATCGGCGTATCATCTTCAGAGTCGGGGTAGCGTAAGCCGGAAGATACCCATGGGGTGTACGAAGGTCCTTCACTCGCCCTCCTGTCTCCCATTCCTGGAAGAAAGGCCGAAACCATTCCCTGCAGGAGAGTACCCACGGAGGAGCCCTCTCTTTCCAGAGGTTTGCGATGTTAGCTTTTAAGAAGGGGTATACTAAGAACACCACAGGGTTCACCATAGACAAACCCCCAAGTCTCCTCGTACGGTACGTAACCTCTCTCTTGACCAGGTTCAGCCTATTCCCCCATAACAGCTGGAAGAACAGGCTGTAGATCCTAGTATAGGAAGCCTCTGGCAAGATACATACACTGCCCAGGTAGATGAACAAAGGGAGCAGGTACGATTTGATCAGGTGTACCCTTTCCCTCAGGGTCAAAGACCAACCCTTCCACTGGTCCACCTTCTGAGCGGCATTCTGGAGCCTACCATCCCAGTTTTTAGTGGGGTAATCACCCTGACCGAATGTAATGCCTAGGATTTTTGCAGAGTCTTGGGGCCCTGGAAGGGTGTCCGAGAGATCAAACTCGGGATCTCCCCCTCCCAGCCAGAGACTCTCACACTTGCCCCGGTTGATGCTGGACCCAGATGCCTCTGAGTAGCGGTCCACCTTTGACATCACCATATCTGCCTCCCCTCTCGAGGATACAAAAACAGTGACATCATCAGCGTACGCCACCACTCTCAGGGTGGCTTCTGGCTCCTCCAGGCCCATCCCGACCCCTGCCAACGGTCCACAACCAACCCTCCTAAGGAAAGGGTCGATCGCGAACACATACAACAGTGGGCTCAAAGGACAGCCCTGGCGAACACCAGACCCAACCTCAAAAGAGCGGCCAGACCAACCGTTCACCAGCGGGAAACTCTCTGCCCCTGCAAACAAGATCTTAAGCCAATTGACAAAAGTATCTGGTAGGCCATATCTCAGAAGGACAGACCAGAGGTACTCATGGTTCACCCGATCAAATGCTTTGGCCTGATCCAGGGACAGCAAGTACCCCTTCCAAAGACCCGCACTACTCCGCTCCACTGCCTCCCTGACACCAAGGACAGCACTTAAGGTGCTTCGGCCTGGAACAGAGCAGTGCTGAGCCCCCGAAAGGAGTCGGGGTGCAAACTTCACCAGCCGATTAAACAGTATCTTGGCCAGAATCTTCCTGTCCACATTGAGAAGAGCTATGGGCCTCCAATTCTCAATGTGGCTCGAATCTTTACCTTTTGACAGAAGAATCAGGGCTGACCTCCTCATTGACCTCGGCAGAGTGCCCGAGGAAAGACACTCATTGAAGACCTCGGTCAAGAGGGGAACCAAGAGGTCCCTGAAGGTCTTATACCACTCAGATGTTAAGCCATCTGGACCTGGCGACTTCTTCAGGGCAAGCCCTTCAATCGCCAGTCTAACTTCCTCTTCCCTGATCTCTTCTGCCAAAACATCAAGAGAGGGGTCTACCCCTGGCTCAGGAATGGCTTCAGCCAGGAAACCCGACATCACATCCCGATCTAGATCCTTCCTCCCCAAGAGGTGTGAGTAAAAGGATCTGACGACCTCCAGGATCCCTGATCTGGACCGGTTCAGAGATCCCGTACTATCAACCAGTCCAGTCACGATCTTACTATTCACTGACATCTTACAGTTTCTGTAGGGGTCGGGCGAGCGGTACCTCCCGAAATCCCTCTCAAAAATGAAGGATGCATGCTGTTAGGACTCGGACCATGCCTCTGGCCCGGCGTCCATAGCAGCCAGACTGCTTCTCAGGTTTTGCTCTGCTCTGCTATTCCATGTGGTAGCAGAGCCCAGTGTTTCACTCTCTGGCTGATCAGCATAGGTGTTTTGAGTGTTCACTGATTATTGACTGACAGCTGACTTACCAGTTAGCTGTCTGTATCTGGGCAGGACCTGGAGCCTCAGCCCCAATCATGTCAGGGGCTGGGACTACAGGGTGCATAAGTATCCTCACTTGTCTCATGTTCCTTGCCTGAGAGAGAGCCTATTTCATAGTGTTCCTTGATCTTGCTGTTTTCCCTGCATTGTATTTTTGGTTACCAGACCTTTGGCTTTTGGACTTGACTATTCTCCTGGATTACGTTTTGTACTGCGCAGCCCTCCTGTTGCTGACTTGGACCTCTGACTTTTCTGGACCTTTTGGACCTTTCTGTATTGTGTTGCGTTTGTCCTGTCTGTTGTTTTGTGTTCACACTATATAGGGTAGGCAAAAGAACACTGCAGAGACACCATCACATGTCTCGACGTCAGTGAACTAGCCAGACCTTCCCTCCGGGAAGGAACAACCAAGCCAAAAGCGTTCTCCAGTTAAGGAAACCACCTCAGCAAGGTATCCATCCACAGACAGCCGTTTCGGGGTTTTTGCCCCTCATCAGTGTGGAGTAGGTTTCTGGCTAGTGGGAGCAATGACTAGTAAGTGCATGCAAAAGGACGCTGGCTGACCTCAGGGAGATCAACCAAAACACCGCAGAGACACCATCACGTGTCTCAACGTCAGTGTATTCTAGAACATTGCCCCCTGGGAAATCAAATATGCAAAAGAACACTGCAGAGACACCATCACATGTCTCGACGTCAGTGAACTAGCCAGACGTCGAGACATGTGATGGTGTCTCTGCAGTGTTCTTTTGCATATTTGATTTCCCAGGGGGCAATGTTCTAGAATACACTGACGTTGAGACACGTGATGGTGTCTCTGCGGTGTTTTGGTTGATCTCCCTGAGTTCAACCAGCGTCCTTTTACTATATAGGGTAGGGACCGCCGACAAGTTGTCCGCTGTCGCTGGACTGCTGTGGGAAGTAGGCAGATGCAGCGGGGCGGGTGCCAGTGTTAGGGCTGCACCTGTCCTTTGTCTTGCTGGTCCTATATATCCTGACACGTGCCTATCATACTGACACCTCATGAGCAAGGCTTTCACTCTGGAGATCTCCTCTCTACTACCTCCAGTCGAGACGACATGCTCGAGTTTCCTCCTCAGGCCCTGATACACACGATACCTATTCAGGGACCTGAGGCTCGAGAGCTGGCGGAAGAACCTCGCAACCCGCTTCTTGAATATCTCCCACCACTCTGACTTACTACTACATAGGCCCAGTAGAGGTACCTGACTCTGAAGAAAATCCTCAAAGGACTGTCTTACCTCTGCTTCTTCCAGGAGGGACGAATTCAGCCTCCAGTAGCCTCTACCCATCCGGGGGGTCTCTGAAACATTCAGGGAAAACAAAATTAGACAGTGGTCGGAGAACTCCACCTCAACCACGGACACTGCGGAAGAGACGGCTTCCTCCTTTAAATAAAACCTGTCTAATCTAGACCTGCAGCTACCTCGATGATAGGTGAAACCCGTGTGGCCCGAGGGGGTCCGGATGTGGGCATCCTCTAGGCGAGCTTCCCTAACTATACTAATCAGGGCCATGCTATCATAAGCCAGCTTGTCTTTGGCGCCCCTCCTGTCCTGAGACCTCGTGATAGTGTTGAAGTCTCCACCAAAGATCACCTGCCGAAAGGTGCTTAATCCTCATAAAAAGGCTTTTACGGTCCCACTTAGTTTGTGGGGCATAGATGTTAATGAGCCGGAGCTCTTGCCCCTTCATGAGGACATCCAAGATCAGGCACCTCCCCATTTCCAACTCGATAACCCGTCTGCATTCTACAGGAGCGGTAAAAAGGACCGCCACCCCACTATACGGCTCAGCCGCAAGAGACCAGTGTGAAGGCCCATGCCTCCACTCTCTCTTGGCTTTTACTAGCAAGGCTTGGTCTGTCAACCTGGTCTCCTGCAAAAACAAAATGTCGGCGTTAATACGACCGAGAAAATCAAAGGCTGCGAATCTAGCCGTATCAGACTTAATGCTGGCACAGTTAATGGATGCCAGCGTCAATGGGGTGAGTGCCGCCATCATGGATGATAGAGCTGGACGGCCTTAAACCCCTACTTACTTGTTTTCTTTCCTTTTTTCTTTCCACCCCCTTCAACATCAGAGGAAGACCCCTTAGATGGTTCCTTAGACCGTTTTAGAGAGGTGGACATATCCATCTCTTGATCTTCACTTCCTCCACCTGAGGCCACCTGACCCCCTGAGGAAACTACCTCTGGGGGAGCAGGCTCGGCACCTCCTGGAGGTTCCTCTGCCCTAGACACCAGTCCCTCAACCTCTCCCTCTAAAAATGGGGAAGTTCCTTCACTGAGGGACTGATATCTGTTAGATAGACCGATCAGAGGGGGGTCAGTCAGAGCTTCCTTTGACATCTGGCCTTTAATAATATTTTGGGAAGACGAAGAAGTCCCCTTAGATTTTTTAGGCATCTTCTTAACATTCTTCCTTCTGCTGCGCTTAGGTTTTTCCTCTTGCCATCTCCCTCCATCCTCATCCAGACTTTCATACTGGGAAGAACCTGAGGAGATGGCTATAGCCTCGCTTTCCTCTTTGCGCAGTCTCCCCATCTCTTCATCTAGTTCAGCGCCCCCCAAAGCCTCAGCCTGACCATCTGAGCCAACGCCAGGAGCAGGACCCCGGACTACCCCGACCATCTTGGAACTTCCAAGGTCCCTGCTCCTTCTGCGCCTTTCCTCTCGCCTAAGCTGAGTGGGGCTCTTACGCTTTTCCTTGTCAGTTCTCTTCCTTGGCTCTGGTGCTCCCTCTCCTCTGCTGGTCCCCTCCCCCGCTGAGGCAACCTCAGGGCTCTCCCCAGCTCGGGTGGCTGCAGCATAAGAGAAATAACGGGGACACCTACTAAATGGGTGACCAAGGTCACCACACAGATGGCACCTAATCCGGCCACAGGATGCAGCAAGATGACCCTCCGCACCGCACAGTGCGCACATCTGCTTAGAGCAGTTTGCGCTAAAGTGGGTGGGATCACCGCACCTGTGGCACAGCTTCGGTTGCCCCTGGTAAAAGACCTGGATTCTGTCGCGACCAAGGAAAGCGGCTGATGGTATGTGCGCAACAGTATTGCCTGAACGTTTTAGACGGACTGAGAACGTCCAGGCCCCAGACCAGATGCCATGCTGATCTAAGTTCTTCCGGGGAACGTCCGTCACTTCCCCGTACCTGCCCAACCAAGTCATGATGTCATAACAAGAAGTGATTCGTTACGTGTCAAGACGGTCACTTTCTTTACCATGCTCTGGCGAGATATCGCTTTAACAACGAAATCTCGCCATCCGGGCTCGTCCTTCACCAGCTCATAATTAGACCAGAAAAGTTCAAGCCCCTCTGGTCTTACAAAGCTGATGTCGAACTCAGAGGAGCCGTAGGGGTGGATCAAGGCAAAGATGTCACTGGCCTTGAACCTCATCTGGAAGAGAAGCTCCACCACCTTCCCTCTCTGTGGGCACGCATCACTGCCTCTCCATACCAGACGGGCCACGTTCCTACGGCCCACCTCCTGCCCGGGTGTTGGAAGCGACCAGACCACTTCCCCATTGTTCTCTCGGAAGGCTCCAAGTCCATGTCTTTCTATGTAGAAGGACAAGTCGACCTCCCTCCCCTCTACCTGGAGCGTTCTATCTCCTTTCCTAAGTGCCTCCAGAAGGCGTCGTTGCAAGTGACCCTCCCCAGGGGGTGGAAGTGAAGATCTCCCTGGACCTCCGGCTGCCGCAACATTAGCGTAACTCCTGACGGCAGCCGGAGGGGCAGCCGGACTCGGCCCTGACTGACTAGTAACTGCATTACCAGAATATACCCCAGCAATATCTGCCCTGAGAATTGCCACTTCTCCAGTGGCACCTGAAGGGTTAACTTCACCACCCCCAGCATTCAAACCACTCACATCCCCATCATGCACACCACTACTACTCCCATCAATAACACCACTCCCTCCCCCAGTCTGCACAACATTCATACTACTACTACTCCCCCCATCCGTCACCTCCATGCACTCAGTAGCTAGGCTGGCTTTATGGATCAGTGTGGCAGGTTTTAGCACTGTTTTATCGATTTTTCATGTCTCAGTCCCAACAGTCTCTTTAGCTGCGGATGCCATGACAGGTGACGCACATGGCCCCGCATCACCATTAACTCTCCCGCTGGAACCCGTTATAGGCTCCAATGTTCTTGCCCTGGGAGAGTTGCTTACTGCGTTCCCAGAAGATGAGCCATCCCGCTGCGACCCCGCAGAGCCAACAGCAGGAGACACGGCAACCGGAACCGCTGTTACTCCGGGTGGATGTGACATTCCGGAACCTTCTGCACCAGTCTCTGATGCCCGGGCACCCCCCACAGAGGAGCGTCCTGCAGCACCCGAGACTCCCGAGTGGCCCTGAACCTTCCTGTCCGGCCCTTCTTTACCTTTACTATGGCCGCCCCCACTACTGACACAAGCAGGAGCGGCTTTCTCCGCCATCTCGCCATCTGTCTCTTCTCCTTGCTGGCCCCATTCCACATCAGAAATGGGGACTGGCAGTGTAGAGGAGTCACCAGCCGCCCGGACTGCTGGAATGGAGTAAATACAAGACTCACACTCTCTTGCTTTTTGGCTGCTTTTCTTTTTACCGGAACATCCTCACCGAGATCCTCTCCAAATGTGAAGGCCTCCATCCTCAGGGGGGACTCCTGCCTGACTATGGCCTGTAGTAGCCTCCATCCTCAGGGGGGACTCCTGCCCGACTATGGCCTGTAGTAGTCCTCCATCTGACAGACCATCATCATCCTCATCAGTGTCTGGCAGGGCCACCTGCGCTGCCATAATGCTGTAGCTCTCCTGCATGCTTTGGGGGTTACTTTGGGTGACATCAGAGGGGTCTTCATTCACCACACAGTCCTCCTCCTTACACTC
Source organism: Dendropsophus ebraccatus (assembly GCF_027789765.1). Classification (NCBI taxonomy): domain Eukaryota; kingdom Metazoa; phylum Chordata; class Amphibia; order Anura; family Hylidae; genus Dendropsophus; species Dendropsophus ebraccatus. The sequence goes on along the minus strand of NC_091467.1, from coordinate 432,508 downwards.
CACCAAGTCCTCAGCTTTCACAGCCTCCTCAGCCTCCATTTCTTCCTCCTCACCACTACTACTCTCCCCATCTCCTGCAGCATCACCCCCATCATCCGCTCTGCTGCTAGGGGATTTCATAGTGGAAAAGCGATCCTCATTGTGTTATTTCTCCCTGAACAGGTCGCTCCCTTCTAGGATGGCCGCCCTCCTCTCCTCTCTCCCCTCCATGATGGCCGCCCTCCTCTCTTCACTCCCCTCCGGGATGGTCGCCCTCCTCTCCTCTATCCCCTCCCGGGTGGCCGCCCTCCTCTCCTCACTCCCCTCCAGGATGGCCGCCCTCCTCTCCTCTATCCCCTCCCGGATGGCCGCCCTCCTCTCCTCACTCCCCTCCAGGATGGCCGCCCACCTCTCCTCTCCTCTATCCCCTCCGGGATGGCCGCCCTCCTCTCCTCACTCCCCTCCGGGATGGCCGCCCTCCTCTCCTCTATCCCCTCCGGGATGGCCGCCCTCCTCTCCTCACTCCCCTCCGGGATGGCCGCCCTCCTCTCCTCACTCCCCTCCGGGATGGCCGCCCTCCTCTCCTCTATCCCCTCCGTGATGGCCGCCCTCCTCTCCTCACTCCCCTCCGGGATGGCCGCCCTCCTCTCCTCACTCCCCTCCGGGATGGCCGCCCTCCTCTCCTCACTCCCCTCCGGGATGGCCGCCCTCCTCTCCTCTATCCCCTCCCGGATGGCCGCCCTCCTCTCCTCTATCCCCTCCCGGATGGCCGCCCTCCTCTCCTCACTCCCCTCCAGGATGGCCGCCCACCTCTCCTCTCCTCTATCCCCTCCGGGATGGCCGCCCTCCTCTCCTCACTCCCCTCCGGGATGGCCGCCCTCCTCTCCTCTATCCCCTCCCGGATGGCCGCCCTCCTCTCCTCACTCCCCTCCGGGATGGCCGCCCTCCTCTCCTCACTCCCCTCCGGGATGGCCGCCCTCCTCTCCTCTATCCCCTCCCGGATGGCCGCCCTCCTCTCCTCACTCCCCTCCAGGATGGCCGCCCACCTCTCCTCTCCTCTATCCCCTCCGGGATGGCCGCCCTCCTCTCCTCACTCCCCTCCGGGATGGCCGCCCTCCTCTCCTCTCCTCTATCCCCTCCCGGATGGCCGCCCTCCTCTCCTCTATCCCCTCCCGGATGGCCGCCCTCCTCTCCTCACTCCCCTCCGGGATGGCCGCCCTCCTCTTCTCACTCCCCTCCGGGATGGCCGCCCTCCTCTCCTCACTCCCCTCCAGGATGGCCGCCCACCTCTCCTCTCCTCTATCCCCTCCGGGATGGCCGCCCTCCTCTCCTCACTCCCCTCCGGGATGGCCGCCCTCCTCTCCTCTCCTCTATCCCCTCCGGGATGGCCGCCCTCCTCTCCTCTATCCCCTCCCGGATGGCCGCCCTCCTCTCCTCTCTCCCCTCCCGGATGGCCGCCCTCCTCTCCTCTATCCCCTCCCGGATGGCCGCCCTCCTCTCCTCACTCCCCTCCGGGATGGCCGCCCTCCTCTCCTCTATCCCCTCCGGGATGGCCGCCCTCCTCTCCTCTATCCCCTCCGGGATGGCCGCCCTCCTCTCCTCACTCCCCTCCGGGATGGCCGCCCTCCTCTCCTCACTCCCCTCCGGGATGGCCGCCCTCCTCTCCTCTATCCCCTCCCGGATGGCCGCCCTCCTCTCCTCACTCCCCTCCGGGATGGCCGCCCTCCTCTCCTCACTCCCCTCCGGGATGGCCGCCCTCCTCTCCTCTATCCCCTCCCGGATGGCCGCCCTCCTCTCCTCACTCCCCTCCGGGATGGCCGCCCTCCTCTCCTCACTCCCCTCCGGGATGGCCGCCCTCCTCTCCTCACTCCCCTCCGGGATGGCCGCCCTCCTCTCCTCACTCCCCTCCGGGATGGCCGCCCTCCTCTCCTCACTCCCCTCCGGGATGGCCGCCCTCCTCTCCTCACTCCCCTCCGGGATGGCCGCCCTCCTCTCCTCACTCCCCTCCGGGATGGCCGCCCTCCTCTCCTCTCCTCTATCCCCTCCGGGATGGCCGCCCTCCTCTCCTCTATCCCCTCCCGGATGGCCGCCCTCCTCTCCTCTATCCCCTCCCGGATGGCCGCCCTCCTCTCCTCACTCCCCTCCGGGATGGCCGCCCTCCTCTCCTCACTCCCCTCCGGGATGGCCGCCCTCCTCTCCTCTATCCCCTCCCGGATGGCCGCCCTCCTCTCCTCACTCCCCTCCGGGATGGCCGCCCTCCTCTCCTCACTCCCCTCCGGGATGGCCGCCCTCCTCTCCTCACTCCCCTCCGGGATGGCCGCCCTCCTCTCCTCACTCCCCTCCGGGATGGCCGCCCTCCTCTCCTCACTCCCCTCCGGGATGGCCGCCCTCCTCTCCTCACTCCCCTCCGGGATGGCCGCCCTCCTCTCCTCTATCCCCTCCAGGATGGTCGCCCTCCTCTCCTCTCTCCCTTCTAGGATGGCCGCCCTCCTCTCCTCTATCCCCTCCGGGATGGCCGCCCTCCTCTCCTCACTCCCCTCCGGGATGGCCGCCCTCCTCTCCTCACTCCCCTCCGGGATGGCCGCCCTCCTCTCCTCTATCCCCTTTACCTGGGCACCCAGGGACCTGATCCTGGGAGAGAACTCGGGTTTCTTCCTCTTGGGAGCTGTATTCGCCTGGTACCTGAGAAAGCGCAGATCTTCTCTTGCTGCCTTCAGTTCCTTCCCAAGCTGTTCGTACTCGGCACACGTAGCGGTGATGCGGGAGCAGTACGTGCTGGCAGACTCCTTGGGGCCTCGCTCACCCCACATCTCCACCGGCTGACTCCTGGACACTGCTGGAGTTTTCTTAGCCGCAGTTTTCTTTCCTCCATCACTGGAAGTCATTGCCTGGGGGCCAGGGGCCACATTGCTGCGGACCCTTCCAGATCTCCTCAGTCCACAGGCTGGAGCGCTGGCCGGTAGCTTTTCCTCTCCACCCCCCGCCGGCCTGGTTCGGGAGATGGAGGCCTGGGATTCCCGGGGATCCATGCTGAAAGCCTCTCCCAGGAGCCTGCCACACTCCTGGGAAAGGCAGGTGGAAAATCAGCCTCTCTCTCTGGAGCTCAGGAGCACAGACAGACAGACCTAGACACACTGAGAGTGACCACACCCGCCTATCCTCCAGTCTACTCCAGAGCTGCACTCACTATTCTGCTGGTGGGGTCACTGTGTACATACATTACTGATCCTGTATTATACCCCAGAGCTGCACTCACTATTCTGCTGGTGGGGTCAATGTGTACATACATTACTGATCCTGTACTGATCCTGAGTTCCATCCTGTATTATACTCCAGAGCTGCAGTCACTATTCTGCTGGTGGGGTCACTGTGTACATACATTACTGATCCTGAGTTACATCCTGTAATTCTTTTATTAGAAAAATAGAAAAATTAACAAACAAGGCATATCTGGCCATAACTTAAACATAACAGTAAATTACATAAATAACAAATAATAATGATAAACCATTATAATAGTATAAAGCAAAATGAAATCTTTAACCTTTTGCCACCAGGCCGGCCCAGCATTCCTACTTAACAAAAATAAATAAATAAATAAAATAAAATAAAATAAATAAATAAAAATGTTTTCAATCCAGGCAAAATAAGCCATAAAACTTAAACTACAAAGCCATCCTCGGCTGTAATCATAACTAAAGAGAAGCCACCCTGGCTAAAAAAAACTCCCAAACCCCCAAACCTGGGTTATAGTAAAGTAACAAAACCTAAACACACACATACAACCACCTATAGACCAACACACGACCACCTGATACTACAAACAATAACTATACATGAACTGAAAATGAAAGCCATCCAGGCCTAACCAAAAGATATAACATATAACATAGATCAGTATAAGAATAAAATACTAACTAACTAACTGGTTATTCCAGTACAACACTCGGGCCCGGCTGCCCTGAAAAACTAAAAAGGTACCTAAACCAGTAACAGCGAAAGAAAACACACAACAATTCTATCTATTACCCACGTGCCCCACCACCTACCCCTAGACCCCAGTGTGAGCTCAGTTCATGGAGTCAAAGTTCAGTCCATTTTTGGTGTCAGCTCCATTCAGCCCACACCTTCCCACAGACCCCGCCCCCCATATCCCCCCTCCCAACCTATTCTGTATCCCCTCATATATACAATATATACAATGACTATAATGTCCATAAAGCTCACATGGCTTATTCAGCCATAACCCTGCCTACACTTATCACATAACATATATTAACATAAACATAGCACACCATAATAACATAACACAACAATATTATACACAATTATAATAAGGCCCAAGTTCGGTAGCCTGTAAGCCCTTTATACCTACTGCTGACCAGAAAAACAAAACAAAAATCTAAAGTGGCATGCACCAGCCCTCCACCAGGATCGGAGGATGGCAGACCGGGTACCAGAAATTTATAAACTATCCCTTACTATCTTACCCTACTCTCCCCCTATCTCTAACCCTAAGTTTAAACTGACCCTACGCGCTTTCCCTACTGCTGTCCCTACCTGCTCTCTCCCTAACCATAATTATTGTCCCTCACCCAGTGGGCTCAGTACCTAGGGCACAGCAAAAGAAAACCCTCTCCACAGGAGAGAAGCCCTACTGGTACCCAGCCTGCCATACTCCAAAGACCTGATCTTCCCAAGGTCACCAGTGATGTTCCTACAGACCTCCACCTCGGAGAGGACTCTACGCTGTGTAGATACTAGACACCGTGCGTTCCACGTGTGGTACCTAACCACTAAGCTGACTAGAAATAACGTGCAGCAATCTCGGCCACCCAGGTTCCTGAATGCCCCATAAGCCCACTCCGGATAGGTGAGACTGACTAACTGACTCCAACCTATGGAGGCGCCCACCCTGGTGTAAACCCCTATATTGAAGGGACAATGAAGCAGGAAATGATCCATACTCTCTAGCGTATTACCACACTCCTCACGGGGACACCCCCGATCATCGGAGCTCCTGCACTTCAAGTTGTCCCTCACATATAGCTTCCCCTGGAAACAGCGCCAGGCCAAATCCCAAAACTTCTGAGGGATCCGTTTCGAGTTTAAAAGACTAAGCCCAACCTCTAGATCCCGACCTGGGCAATCCCTGAGCGCCAGGGGCTTCTGGAAATGGGTCAACAGAACCCTTTGGTCAAGGAATTTCCTTGACTGAGTCCTGATCTCCCACATTCCCAGACCCCACCGACGTACCATCTTCAGAGTCGGGGTAGCGTAAGCCGGAAGATATCCATGGGGTGTACGAAGGTCCTTCACTCGCCCTCCTGTCTCCCATTCCTGGAAGAAAGGCCGAAACCATTCCCTGCAGGAGAGTACCCACGGAGGAGCCCTCTCTTTCCAGAGGTTTGCGATGTTAGCTTTTAAGAAGGTGTTCACTAAGAACACCACAGGGTTCACCATAGACAAACCCCCTAGTCTCCTCGTGCGGTACGTAACCTCTCTCTTGACCAGGTTCAGCCTATTCCCCCATAACAGCTGGAAGAACAGGCTGTAGATCCTAGTATAGGAAGCCTCTGGCAAGATACACACACTGCCCAGGTAGATGAACAAAGGGAGCAGGTACGATTTGATCAGGTGTACCCTTTCCCTTAAGGTTAAGGACCAACCCTTCCACTGGTCCACCTTCCGAGTGGCATCCTGGAGCCTACCATCCCAGTTTTTAGTGGGGTAATCACCCTGGCCGAATGTAATGCCTAGGATTTTTGCCGAGTCTTGGGGCTCTGGAAGGGTGTCCGGGAGATCAAACTCGGGATCTCCCCCTCCCAGCCAGAGACTTTCACACTTATCCGGGTTGATGCTGGACCCAGATGCCTCTGAGTAGCGGTCCACCTCCGACATCACCACATCGACCTCCTCTCTCGAGGACACAAAGATAGTGACATCATCAGCGTATGCTACCACTCTCAGGGTGGCTTCTGGCTCCTCCAGGCTCATCCCGACCCCTGCCAATGGTCCACAACCAACCCTCCTAAGGAAAGGGTCGATCGCGAACACATACAACAGTGGGCTCAAAGGACAGCCCTGGCGAACACCAGACCCAACCTCAAAAGAGCGGCCAGACCAACCGTTCACCAGCGGGAAACTCTCTGCCCCTGCATACAAGATCTTAAGCCAATTGACAAAAGTATCTGGTAGGCCATATCTCAGAAGGACAGACCAGAGGTACTCATGGTTCACCCGATCAAATGCTTTGGCCTGATCCAAGGACAGCAAGTACCCTTTCCAAAGACCCGCACTACTCCGCTCCACTGCCTCCCTGACACTAAGGACAGCACTTAAGGTGCTTCGGCCTGGAACAGAGCAGTGCTGAGCCTCCGAAAGGAGCCGGGGTGCAAACTTCACCAGCCGATTAAACAGTATCTTGGCCAGAATCTTCCTGTCCACATTGAGAAGAGCTATGGGCCTCCAATTCTCAATGCGGCTCGAATCTTTACCCTTTGACAGAAGAATCAGGGCTGACCTCCTCATTGACCTTGGCAGAGCGTCCGAGGAAAGACACTCATTGAAGACCTCGGTCAAGAGGGGAACCAAGAGGTCCCTGAAGGTCTTATACCACTCAGATGTTAAGCCATCTGGACCTGGCGACTTCTTCAGGGCAAGCCCTTCAATCGCCAGTCTAACTTCCTCTTCCCTGATCTCTTCTGCCAAAACATCAAGAGAGGGGTCTACCCCTGGCTCAGGAATGGCTTCAGCCAGGAAACCCGACATCACATCCCGATCTAGATCCTTCCTCCCAAAGAGGTGTGAGTAAAAGGATCTGACGACCTCCAGGATCCCTGATCTGGACCGGTTCAGAGATCCCGTACTATCAACCAGTCCAGTGACGATCTTACTATTCACTGACATCTTACAGTTTCTGTAGGGGTCGGGCGAGCGGTACCTCCCGAAATCCCCCTCAAAAACTAAAGATGCGTGCCTATCATACTGACACCTCATGAGCAAGGCTTTCACTCTGGAGATCTCCTCTCTACTACCTCCAGTCGAGACGAGATGCTCGAGTTTCCTCCTCAGGCCCTGATACACACGATACCTATTCAGGGATCTGAGGCTCGAGAGCTGGCGGAAGAACCTCGCAACCCGCTTCTTGAATATCTCCCACCACTCTGACTTACTACTACATAGGCCCAGTAGAGGTACCTGACTCTGAAGAAAATCCTCAAAGGACTGTCTTACCTCTGCTTCTTCCAGGAGGGACGAATTCAGCCTCCAGTAGCCTCTACCCATCCGGGGGGTCTCTGAAACATTCAGGGAAAACAAAATTAGACAGTGGTCGGAGAACTCCACCTCAACCACGGACACTGCGGAAGAGACGGCTTCCTCCTTTAAATAAAACCTGTCTAATCTAGACCTGCAGCTACCTCGATGATAGGTGAAACCCGCGTGGCCCGAGGGTGTCCGGATGTGGGCATCCTCTAGGCGAGCTTCCCTAACTATACTAATCAGGGCCATGCTATCATAAGCCAGCTTGTCTTTGGCGCCTCTCCTGTCCTGAGACCTCGTGATAGTGTTGAAGTCTCCACCAAAGATCACCTGCCGACTCGTAAAAAGAAAGGGCTTAATCCTCATGAAAAGGCTTTTACGGTCCCACTTAGTCTGTGGGGCATAGATGTTAATGAGCCTGAGCTCTTGCCCCTTCATGAGGACATCCAAGATCAGGCACCTCCCCATTTCTAACTCAATAACCCGTCTGCATTCTACAGGAGCGGTAAAAAGGACCGCCACCCCACTATACGGCTCAGCCGCAAGAGACCAGTGTGAAGGTCCATGCCTCCACTCTCTCTTGGCTTTTACTAGCAAGGCTTGATCTGTCAACCTGGTCTCCTGCAAAAACAAAATGTCGGCGTTAATACGACCGAGAAAATCAAAGGCTGCGAATCTAGCCGTATCCGACTTAATGCTGGCACAGTTAATGGATGCCAGAGTCAATGGGGTGAGTGCCGCCATCATGGGTGATTGAGTTGGACAGCCTTGTCTCTTTATTTCCTACCCTTCTTTTTCCCACCTTCCCCATCAGAAGAAGATCCTTTTGCCTTCTCTTTAACCCGCTTTAAAGATGCAGACATATCCATACCCAGATCCTCATCTCCTGACCCAGGAGCCACCTGACCTCCCGAGGAAACAGCCTCAGAAGGAACAGGCTCGGCACCTCCTGGAGACCTCACCGTCTCCAAAATCAGTCCCTCAACCTCGGATTTGCCGAGGGCCTGGTACCTATTGGACAGAACGATCAGAGGGGGGTCAGTCAGGCTTTCCTTTGGCACTTGGCCCACAACACCGGAGGACAAAGTAGAAGATGCCCTAGGTCCCTTCTGGCTTTGCCTCCTACTGTCGCACTTACGTTTTTCATTTTGCCCTTTCCCACCATCCTCATCCAAACTTTCATATTGGGAGGAACTGGAGGAAATGGCTTTCTTTGCCTCCTCTTTACGAAGTCTCCTTATCTCTTCATCTAACTCGGTATCCTCTAGAGCCTCAGCTGTTCCCTCTAAGCCGGCATCTGGAGCAGGACCACTGACTACTCCTGGCATCAGGGAACTTCCCAGGTCCCTGCTCCTTCTGCGCTTCTCCTCTCGCCTTAGCTTAGAGGGGGTCTTGTTTTTCACCTTCTTCACTGGCACTAGTGCCCCTTCTCCTCTGCTGGTCCCCTCCCCAGGTGAGGCAACAACAAGGCTCTCCCCATCTTGGGCGGCCGCAGCATTGGAGAATGAGCGTGGACACCTGCTAAATGGGGTGAGTGCCGCCATCATGGGTGATTGAGTTGGACAGCCTTGTCTCTTTATTTCCTACCCTTCTTTTTACCACCTTCCCCATCAGAAGAAGATCCTTTTGCCTTCTCTTTAACCTGCTTTAAAGATGCAGACATATCCATACCCAGATCCTCATCTCCTGACCCAGGGGCCACCTGGCCTCCCAAGGAAACTGCCTCAGAAGGAACAGGCTCGGCACCTCCTGGAAACCTCACCGTCTCCAAAATCAGTCCCTCAGCCTCGGCTTTGCCGAGGGCCTGATACCTATTGGACAGAACGATCAGAGGGGGGTCAGTCAGGCTTTCCTTTGGCACTTGGCCCGCAACACCGGAGGACAAAGAACAAGACGCCCTAGGCCCCTTCTGGCTTTGCCTCCTACTGTCGCACTTACGTTTTTCATTTTGCCCTTTCCCACCGTCCTCATCCAAACTTTAATATTGGGAGGAACTGGAGGAAATGGCCCTCTTTGCCTCCTCTTTACGAAGTCTCCTTATCTCTTCATCTAACTCGATATCCCCCAGAGCCTCAGCTGTTCCCTCTAAGCCGGCATCTGGAGCAGGACCACTGACTACTCCTGCCACCAGGGAACTTTCCAGGTCCCTGCTCCTTCTGCGCTTCTCCTCTCGCCTGAGCTTAGAGGGGGTCTTGTTTTTTACCTTCTTCACTGGCACTAGTGCCCTTTCTCCTCTGCTGGTCCCCTCCCCAGGTGAGGCAACAACAAGGCTCTCCCCATCTTGGGCGGCCGCAGCATTGGAGAATGAGCGTGGACACCTGCTAAATGGGTGACCAAGGTCACCACACAGGTGACAGCGAATCCGGCCACAGGCGGCAGCCAGATGACCCTCCGCACCGCACAATGCACAAATCAGCTTAGTGCAGTTTGCACTAAAGTGGGTGGGATCCCCACACCTGTGACACAGCTTCGGCTGCCCCTGGTAAAAGACTTGGATCCTATCGCGTCCGAGGAAGGCAGCAGATGGAATGTGTGCGACAGTGTTGCCTGAACGACGGAGGCGAACGGAAAACGTCCAGGCTCCGGACCAAATACCATGCTCATCCAGATTTTTCTTGGGGATGTCCGTCACCTCCCCAAACCTGCCTAGCCAGGTCATGATGTCATAGCAAGAAAGGGACTCGTTGCGCGTCAAAACGGTCACTTTCTTGACAGAACTCTGACGGGATACCGCCTTTACAGCGAAATCCCGCCACACGGGCTCATCCTTCACCAGCTCGTGATTGGACCAGAAGAGCTCAAGTCCCTCTGGCTTCACAAAGCTGATGTCAAATTCAGAGGTACCGTAGGGGTGGATCAGAGCAAAGATGTCATTCGCCCTGAATCTCATCTGGAAGAGAAGCTCCACCACCTTTGCCCTGGATGGGCACGCATCACTGCCTCTCCATACCAGACGGGCCACGTTCCTACGGCCAACCTCCTGCCCGGGTGTCGGAAGGGACCAGACCACTTCCCCATTATGCTCTCGGAATGCCCCAAGCCCATGTCTTTCTACGTAGAAGGACAGGTCGACCTCCCGGCCCTCTACTTGGAGCGTTCTGTCTCCTCTCCTCAACGCCTCCAGGAGGCGTCGTTGCAAGTTACCTTCTCCTGGATTAAGAGATGAGGATCCCCTAGTTCCCCCAGCAGTGACATTGGCATAGCTCCTTACTGGAGCGGCCACCACTGGGGGGGCAGCCGGACCATCCCCACTCCCCCCAGCAACCACAGAAGAAACATTAACACCAGCATTAATCATTCCCTGCCTAGCTGGGCTGGACTGGCCTACCTGTAGTCTGGCTGGCTTTATTACATTACTACAGGATATATTAGTAGTAGCTCTGGCATTAGCAGTGGCATCCTTGGCATCCCCGGGCACATTTGACTGGGCAACCGTCTTCCCCTTAACATGGGGAGATGCAGCATTGCCACCTGTCCGGCCCTCAGCCTCAGCCAGCACCTCTGCCTCAATCTCCTGCACCGCCTGAAGCATGGCTTCATTAATGTTATGTCCATTGGTGTGTACCTGCGGCACCAGACAGGCACCTGACTTAGTGACAGTCTCTTTACTGCTTGCTCTGTCCCCAGCAGTAAGATCATCACTGGCACTTGTGCCTTCTCCTGAAGCCTGGACACTCCTCCCTTTGCCTGCAGAGGAGCGTCCTGCAGCTCCAGATCCAGCCGAACGATCGCCCACAATTTTAATGCCCGACCGCCCGGGCAATGTGCCAGCCGCTGGCACTGGGACACTCCTCCCTTTACCTGCAGAGGAGCACCCTGCACACGTCACCTCAGCCACCAAACTGTCCGGCCCCCCGGCCGCTCCTACACCGTTACCGACCTCACTACCCTGACCAGCGAGGCCGGCGCTCTCCGCCATCTTGGTTGTACTCTTACTGGCTTTCTGGCCCCGCTCCACAGTAGCAGAAGCGGGGACAGTCAGATTACCAGTATCTGCACCCTGAGACGACTTTGCAGCCGCCCCAGACTGCACAAAGGGAACATACACAAGGTTCACCTGCTCTGCTGGCTTCTTCCTCTTTTTTCTGCCTTTTTTCTTCTTTTTAATTAACCTCTCCTTCCCCAGGTCATCTCCAAAGCTGAAGTTCTCCATGTGCACTGGGGATTCAATCTGTTTTATTTGTGCAAGCAGAGCTCCTCCAGAGTCGTTGTCGTCATCATCATCATCATCATCATCATCATCATCACCACCATCATCATCCTCTGTAGAGCCTTCTCCTGAAGATGTCGGTAAGGCCACTTGTCCTGCAGGTAGACTCAGCTGGGACTCATCCACCTCTTGTGCACTGGAAGACTTTGTAGCCAAGTCCTCCAGACTCGCTGTCACAGTGGTCTCTCCAGCTTCCATATCTTCTTCCTCACTACTGCTCTCACCATCTGCAGAACAATCACCCCCATCCTCCTCCTCCTTCTTTGGGGATTTCATGCTGGCAAATCTGTCCGCATTGAGGATCTTCTCTCTGAAGACATCGCTCCCCTCCAGGATAACCATCCTCTGCAGCTCCAGCTCTCTCACCTCCTCCTCCTTTGCTGTGAGTCCAGGCTTCTGCTTCTTTGGGGCTGAGCTGGCTCTGTGCTTAGCAAAGCTCAGGTCGTCTCTTAGACCTTTCAGTCTCTTTCCCAGCTGCTCATATTCAGTGAGCTTTGCAGCTATCCTGGTGCCATAGGTGGCTGCAGACTCCCTGGGCCCCCTGAGACCCCACTGCTCCACCACCTGACTCTCCTGGGAGCCCCTCCGTGCAGCTGCACCTGCACCCCGTCTTCCGCTCACCTTGCTTGTAAGCTTTTCCTCCACATTAGGAGCCTTGCGGCTTCCACCCGTCGCTGGAAGGGCTGGGTCCACATTGCTGCGAACCCTACTGGATCTTCTTACCCCTCCAGCCGGAGCGCTGGCCGGTAACTTACTCTCTACACCCCCCGCCGGCCTTGACCGGGAGGTGGAGGTCAGGGGATCCATGCTGAAAACTCTCCCAGGAAGCTGCCACCTTCCTGGGGAAGCAGGTGGTAAATCAGCCTCTCTCCTCCTGGAAGTCTGGATGTGTGGAACTCAGCAGCAAACACAGACACACCCAGTAACCACACCCTCCAGAGCTGCACTCACTATTCTGCTGGTGGGGTCACTGTGTACATACATTACTGATCCTGAGTTACATCCTGTATTATACTCCAGAGCTGCACTCACTATTCTGCTGGTGGGGTCACTGTGTACTTACATTACTGATCCTGAGTTACATCCTGTATTATGCCCCAGAGCTGCACTCACTATTCTGCTGGTGGGGTCACTGTGTACATACATTACTGATCCTGAGTTACATCCTGTATTATACTCCAGAGCTGCACTCACTATTCTGCTGGTGGGGTCACTGTGTACTTACATTACTGATCCTGAGTTACATCCTGTATTATGCCCCAGAGCTGCACTCACTATTCTGCTGTTATCCTAGGTTATCGTATCTTCAGTAGAGTTCCCATTTAGCCGCTAAACAACTCATGACGTATCTCAGACATGACAGCTGCAATTCACAGCGTCATCCCTAGTGTCTGGTAGCGTTATACAGAGGGAATAGAGCACAGGATAACAGCATTATACAGAGGGAATAGAGCACAGGATAACAGCGTTATACAGAGGGAATAGAGCACAGGATAACAGTGTTATACAGAGGGAATAGAGCACAGGATAACAGTGTTATAAGGAGGGGAATAGAGCACAGGATAACAGCGTTATACAGAGGGAATAGAGCAAAGGATAACAGCGTTATACAGAGGGAATAGAGCAAAGGATAACAGCGTTATACAGAGGGAATAGAGCACAGGATAACAGCGTTATACAGAGGGAATAGAGCACAGGATAACAGTGTTATAAGGAGGGAATAGAGCAAAGGATAACAGCGTTATACAGAGGGAATAGAGCACAGGATAACAGCGTTATACAGAGGGAATAGAGCACAGGATAACAGCGTTATACAGAGGGAATAGAGCAAAGGATAACAGTGTTATACAGAGGGAATAGAGCACAGGATAACAGCGTTATACAGAGGGAATAGAGCACAAGATAACAGTGTTATATGGAGGGAATAGAACACAGGATAACAGTGTTATATGGGGGGAATAGAGCACAGGATAACAGCGTTATATGGAGGGGATAGAGCAAAGGATAACAGCGTTATACAGAGGGAATAGAGCACCGGATAACAGCGTTATACAGAGGGAATAGAGCACAGGATAACAGCGTTATACAGAGGGAATAGAGCACAGGATAACAGCGTTATACGGAGGGAATAGAGCAAAGGATAACAGTGTTATATAGAGGGGAATAGAGCACAGGATAACAGCATTATACAGGGGGAATAGAGCACAGGATAACAGCGTTATACAGAGGGAATAGAGCAAAGGATAACAGCGTTATACAGAGGGAATAGAGCACAGGATAACAGCGTTATACAGAGGGAATAGAGCAAAGGATAACAGTGTTATAAGGAGGGAATAGAGCAAAGGATAACAGCGTTATAAGGGGGAATAGAGCACAGGATAACAGCGTTATAAGGAGGGAATAGAGCACAGGATAACAGTGTTATACAGAGGGAATAGAGCACAGGATAACAGCGTTATACAGAGGGAATAGAGCACAGGATAACAGTGTTATACAGAGGGAATAGAGCACAGGATAACAGCGTTATACGGAGGGAATAGAGCAAAGGATAACAGTGTTATATAGAGGGGAATAGAGCACAGGATAACAGCATTATACAGGGGGAATAGAGCACAGGATAACAGCGTTATACAGAGGGAATAGAGCAAAGGATAACAGCGTTATACAGAGGGAATAGAGCACAGGATAACAGCGTTATACAGAGGGAATAGAGCAAAGGATAACAGTGTTATAAGGAGGGAATAGAGCAAAGGATAACAGCGTTATAAGGGGGAATAGAGCACAGGATAACAGCGTTATAAGGAGGGAATAGAGCACAGGATAACAGTGTTATACAGAGGGAATAGAGCACAGGATAACAGCGTTATACAGAGGGAATAGAGCACAGGATAACAGTGTTATACAGAGGGAATAGAGCACAGGATAACAGCGTTATACAGAGGGAATAGAGCACAGGATAACAGCGTTATACAGAGGGAATAGAGCAAAGGATAACAGCGTTATACAGAGGGAATAGAGCACAGGATAACAGCATTATACAGAGGGAATAGAGCACAGGATAACAGTGTTATACAGAGGGAATAGAGCAAAGGATAACAGCGTTATACAGAGGGAATAGAGCACAGGATAACAGCGTTATACAGAGGGAATAGAGCACAGGATAACAGCGTTATACAGAGGGAATAGAGCACAGGATAACAGCGTTATACAGAGGGAATAGAGTACAGGATAACAGCGTTATACAGAGGGAATAGAGCACAGGATAACAGCGTTATACAGAGGGAATAGAGCAACGGATAACAGTGTTATACAGAGGGAATAGAGCACAGGATAACAGTGTTATACAGAGGGAATAGAGCACAGGATAACAGCGTTATACAGAGGGAATAGAGCACAGGATAACAGCGTTATATGGAGGGAATAGAGCACAGGATAACAGTGTTATACAGAGGGAATAGAGCACAGGATAACAGCGTTATACAGAGGGAATAGAGCAAAGGATAACAGTGTTATAAGGAGGGAATAGAGCACAGGATAACAGTGTTATACAGAGGGAATAGAGCACAGGATAACACCGTTATACAGAGGGAATAGAGCACAGGATAACAGCGTTATACAGAGGGAATAGAGCACAGGATAACAGCGTTATACACAGGGAATAGAGCACAGGATAACAGCGTTATACAGAGGGAATAGAGCACAGGATAACAGCGTTATACAGAGGGAATAGAGCAAAGGATAACAGCGTTATACAGAGGGAATAGAGCACAGGATAACAGCGTTATACAGAGGGAATAGAGCACAGGATAACAGCGTTATACAGAGGGAATAGAGCACAGGATAACAGTGTTATACACAGGGAATAGAGCAAAGGATAACAGCGTTATACAGAGGGAATAGAGCACAGGATAACAGCGTTATACAGAGGGAATAGAGCACAGGATAACAGCGTTATACAGAGGGAATAGAGCAAAGGATAACAGCGTTATACAGAGGGAATAGAGCACAGGTTTTCTATTCCCCCGGTGCTGGAGACCCCCCTCTCCCTTTTGGCCTCTAGTTTTCTATTCCCCCGGTGCTGGAGACCCCCTCTCCCTTTTGGCCTCTAGTTTTCTATTCCCTCGGTGCTGGAGACCCCCTCTCCCTTTTGGCCTCTAGTTTTCTATTCCCCCGGTGCTGGAGACCTAATCTCCCTTTTGGCCTCTAGTTTTCTATTCCCCCGGTGCTGGAGACCCCCTCTCCCTTTTGGCCTCTAGTTTTCTATTCCCCCGGTGCTGGAGACCCCCCCCCCTCTCCCTTTTGGCCTCTAGTTTTCTATTCCCCCGGTGCTGGAGACCCCCCCCCCCTCTCCCTTTCGGCCTCTAGTTTTTTATTCCCCTGGTGCTGGAGACCCCCTCTCCCTTTTGGCCTCTAGTTTTCTATTCCCCCGGTGCTGGAGACCCCCTCTCCCTTTTGGCCTCTAGTTTTCTATTCCCCTGGTGCTGGAGACCCCCTCTCCCTTTTGGCCTCTAGTTTTCTATTCCCCCGGTGCTGGAGACCCCCTCTCCCTTTTGGCCTCTAGTTTTCTATTCCCCTGGTGCTGGAGACCCCCTCTCCCTTTTGGCCTCTAGTTTTCTATTCCCCCGGTGCTGGAGACCTCCTCTCCCTTTTGGCCTCTAGTTTTCTATTCCCCCGGTGCTGGAGACCCCCTCTCCCTTTTGGCCTCTAGTTTTCTATTCCCCCGGTTTCTACAACCTTTTCTGTACTGAATCTAATGTCTCCCTGGTCCATGGTGGCAATCAGCGCCTCGGGCAGCAGAACGGCGTGCAGCCCCCTCCCCCATCTACAATTCATGGCTCCGATGATGTCAGACGTCTCAGCTATTTGATTAGTTTGCTGTAAAGGCGATGAAATGCAATAAGACGGGAACTTTTATGGTTCTACCTTTGCACAAGCCATCAGAGGAAGCCGAAGTGTCCTGAGGGGCTCCGACCGCACAGTGCTGGCCACATAATACTTGATTGCGTCCAGCTCCCAGCCAGGTAAATGTCAACAGAGCTTTATTTTCCACCGTGCACACACTGCGGGAACCCTCCTAAAAAGACACCAATGTGTTTCAGTTGCCATCTGCAACCTTAATCATGGCTAATCTTCATCTGATGGGATCACCCAAGAAGTCACATGACCGTGCAAATAATACCAATAAGATGAATAAAACATTTGCCACTATGTGTATATATATATATATATATATATATATATATATATATATACAGGGGCGTAACTACCACTATAGCAGCCATAGCGGCTGCTCTGGGGCCCGCCGCATCAGGGGACCCCATGGCCTGCTCCTGCAATACACTGGGCCCCCTGAGCCGTCACCATGTGCAGCACCGGGTGGCCCTGCTGGTCTCCTGGGTTTCTTTACCTGCAAGAACTCCGGAGCAGATCAGTTATGTAGTCATCACATCACTTGGCCGTTTAGTGGTCAGTCGGGGGGGGGGGGGAGGGGGGGTAATCAAAAGTTTGTTATGGGGCCCATCCAGTTCTAGTTACGCCCCTGTATGTATATATATATATATATATATATATATATATATATATATATACACACACACAATCTATATGCCACTATATATACAGTCCCATAGGGTATAACAATCTATTATTTACACCATACTTATATATCTCCTGTATTATATATAAATCTCCTGTATTATATATCCTGTATTATGTATCTCCTGTGTGTATATAATATATATATATATATATATATAAAATGCAATTGTAGACGGCTCTGTGCGGCAATAGCTCAGGTGGGTGCACAGCCTCCACGAAGTCAGACCCCGACTCCACCAGATCCAGAAAAGATAGAGATAAGGCGGCACTCACATTTTATTCCTGAGAGTGTGAGAGTGTAATATACTGGGATCATCTATTGGGGTCTATACTGGGATCATCTATTGGGGTCTATACTGGGGGGGGCTGCACAAGGGGTCTATACTGGGGGGGCAGCACAAGGGGTCTATACTGTGGGGGGCTACACAGGGGGTCTATACTGGGGGGCTGCACAAGGGGTCTATACTGGGGGGGGCTGCACAAGGGGTCTATACTGGGGGGGCAGCACAAGGGGTCTATACTGTGGGGGGCTACACAGGGGGTCTATACTGGGGGGCTGCACAAGGGGTCTATACTGGGGGGGCAGCACAAGGGGTCTATACTGGGGGGGCAGCACAAGGGGTCTATACTGGGGGGGGGGCTGCACAAGGGGTCTATACTGGGGGGGGCTACACAGGGGGTCTATACTGGGGGGCTGCACAAGGGGTCTATACTGGGGGGGGGCTGCACAAGGGGTCTATACTGTGGGGGGCTACACAGGGGGTCTATACTGGGGGGGGGGCTGCACAAGGGGTCTATACTGGGGGGGGCTGCACAAGGGGTCTATACTGTGGGGGGCTACACAGGGGGTCTATACTGGGGGGCTGCACAAGGGGTCTATACTGGGGGGGGCTGCACAAGGGGTCTATACTGGGGGGGCAGCACAAGGGGTCTATACTGGGGGGGGCAGCACAAGGGGTCTATACTGGGGGGGCAGCACAAGGGGTCTATACTGGGGGGGGCTGCACAAGGGGTCTATACTGGGGGGCTGCACAAGGGGTCTATACTGGGGGGGGGCTGCACAAGGGGTCTATACTGGGGGGGCAGCACAAGGGGTCTATACTGGGGGGGGGCTGCACAAGGGGTCTATACTGTGGGGGGCTACACAGGGGGTCTATACTGGGGGGCTGCACAAGGGGTCTATACTGGGGGGGGGCTGCACAAGGGGTCTATACTGGGGGGGCAGCACAAGGGGTCTATACTGTGGGGGGCTACACAGGGGGTCTATACTGGGGGGCTGCACAAGGGGTCTATACTGGGGGGCAGCACAAGGGGTCTATACGGGGGGGGCGGCACAAGGGGTCTATACTGGGGGGGGGGCTGCACAAGGGGTCTATACTGTGGGGGGCTACACAGGGGGTCTATACTGGGGGGCTGCACAAGGGGTCTATACTGGGGGGGGGCTGCACAAGGGGTCTATACTGTGGGGGGCTACACAGGGGGTCTATACTGGGGGGGGCTGCACAAGGGGTCTATACTGTGGGGGGCTACACAGGGGGTCTATACTGGGGGGGCTGCACAAGGGGTCTATACTGGGGGGCTGCACAAGGGGTCTATACTGGGGGGGCAGCACAAGGGGTCTATACTGGGGGGGCAGCACAAGGGGTCTATACTGGGGGGGGGCTGCACAAGGGGTCTATACTGGGGGGGGCTACACAGGGGGTCTATACTGGGGGGCTGCACAAGGGGTCTATACTGGGGGGGGGCTGCACAAGGGGTCTATACTGGGGGGGCAGCACAAGGGGTCTATACTGGGGGGGGCTGCACAAGGGGTCTATACTGTGGGGGGCTACACAGGGGGTCTATACTGGGGGGCTGCACAAGGGGTCTATACTGGGGGGGCAGCACAAGGGGTCTATACTGGGGGGGGCTGCACAAGGGGTCTATACTGTGGGGGGCTACACAGGGGGTCTATACTGGGGGGCTGCACAAGGGGTCTATACTGGGGGGGGCTGCACAAGGGGTCTATACTGGGGGGGCTGCACAAGGGGTCTATACTGGGGGGGCAGCACAAGAGGTCTATACTGGGGGGGGGCTGCACAAGGGGTCTATACTGTGGGGGGCTACACAGGGGGTCTATACTGGGGGGCTGCACAAGGGGTCTATACTGTGGGGGGCTACACAGGGGGTCTATACTGGGGGGCTGCACAAGGGGTCTATACTGGGGGGGGGCTGCACAAGGGGTCTATACTGGGGGGGCAGCACAAGGGGTCGATACTGGGGGGGGGCTGCACAAGGGGTCTATACTGTGGGGGGCTACACAGGGGGTCTATACTGGGGGGCTGCACAAGGGGTCTATACTGGGGGGGCAGCACAAGGGGTCTATACTGGGGGGGCAGCACAAGGGGTCTATACTGGGGGGGGGCTGCACAAGGGGTCTATACTGTGGGGGGCTACACAGGGGGTCTATACTGGGGGGCTGCACAAGGGGTCTATACTGGGGGGGCAGCACAAGGGGTCTATACTGGGGGGGCAGCACAAGGGGTCTATACTGGGGGGCTGCACAAGGGGTCTATACTGGGGGGGCTGCACAAGGGGTCTATACTGGGGGGGCAGCACAAGGGGTCTATACTGGGGGGGGGGCTGCACAAGGGGTCTATACTGTGGGGGGCTACACAGGGGGTCTATACTGGGGGGCTGCACAAGGGGTCTATACTGGGGGGGGGCTGCACAAGGGGTCTATACTGGGGGGGCAGCACAAGGGGTCTATACTGGGGGGGGGGCTGCACAAGGGGTCTATACTGTGGGGGGCTACACAGGGGGTCTATACTGGGGGGCTGCACAAGGGGTCTATACTGGGGGCTGCACAAGGGGTCTATACTGGGGGGCTGCACAAGGGGTCTATACTGGGGGGGGCTCTGCACAAGGGGTCTATACTGGGGGGGCTGCACAAGGGGTCTATACTGGGGGGGGCTGCACAAGGGGTCTATACTGGGGGGGCAGCACAAGGGGTCTATACTGGGGGGGCTGCACAAGGGGTCTATACTGGGGGGGGCTGCACAAGGGGTCTATACTGGGGGGGCTGCACAAGGGGTCTATACTGGGGGGGGGCTGCACAAGGGGTCTATACTGGGGGGGGCTGCACAAGGGGTCTATACTGTGGGGGGCTACACAGTGGGTCTATACTGGGGGGCTGCACAAGGGGTCTATACTGGGGGGGGCAGCACAAGGGGTCTATACTGGGGGGCAGCACAAGGGGTCTATACTGGGGGGGGGGCTGCACAAGGGGTCTATACTGTGGGGGGCTACACAGGGGGTCTATACTGTGGGGCTGCACAAGGGGTCTATACTGGGGGGCTGCACAAGGGGTCTATACTGGGGGGCTGCACAAGGGGTCTATACTGGGGGGCTGCACAAGGGGTCTATACTGGGGGGGCTCTGCACAAGGGGTCTATACTGTGGGGGGCTACACAGGGGGTCTATACTGGGGGGCTGCACAAGGGGTCTATACTGGGGGGCTGCACAAGGGGTCTATACTGGGGGGGGCTGCACAAGGAGTCTATACTGGGGGGCTGCACAAGGGGTCTATACTGGGGGGGGGCTGCACAAGGGGTCTATACTGGGGGGCTGCACAAGGGGTCTATACTGGGGGGGCAGCACAAGGGGTCTATACAGGGGGGGCAGCACAAGGGGTCTATACTGGGGGGCTGCACAAGGGGTCTATACTGGGGGGGCTGCACAAGGGGTCTATACTGGGGGGGGCTGCACAAGGGGTCTATACTGGGGGGCTGCACAAGGGGTCTATACTGGGGGGGCTGCACAAGGGGTCTATACTGGGGGGGGCTGCACAAGGGGTCTATACTGGGGGGCTGCACAAGGGGTCTAT
This sequence comes from Dendropsophus ebraccatus, assembly GCF_027789765.1. Taxonomy (NCBI): domain Eukaryota; kingdom Metazoa; phylum Chordata; class Amphibia; order Anura; family Hylidae; genus Dendropsophus; species Dendropsophus ebraccatus. Next base: position 411,593 of record NC_091467.1, on the reverse strand, counting down.
ACTGGGGGGCTGCACAAGGGGTCTATACTGGGGGGGGCTGCACAAGGGGTCTATACTGGGGGGCTGCACAAGGGGTCTATACTGGGGGGCTGCACAAGGGGTCTATACTGGGGGGCTGCACAAGGGGTCTATACTGGGGGGGGCTGCACAAGGGGTCTATACTGGGGGGGGCTGCACAAGGGGTCTATACTGGGGGGGGGCTGCACAAGGGGTCTATACTGGGGGGGGGCTGCACAAGGGGTCTATACTGGGGGGCTGCACAAGGGGTCTATACTGGGGGGGCTGCACAAGGGGTCTATACTGGGGGGCTGCACAAGGGGTCTATACTGGGGGGCTGCACAAGGGGTCTATACTGGGGGGCTGCACAAGGGGTCTATACTGGGGGGGCTGCACAAGGGATCTATACTGGGGGGGCTGCACAAGGGGTCTATACTGGGGGGGCTGCACAAGGGGTCTATACTGGGGGGGCAGCACAAGGGGTCTATACTGGGGGGGTCTGCACAAGGGGTCTATACTGGGGGGGGGGCTGCACAAGGGGTCTATACTGGGGGGGGCAGCACAAGGGGTCTATACTGGGGGGGGCTGCACAAGGGGTCTATACTGGGGGGGGGGGCTGCACAAGGGGTCTATACTGGGGGGGCTGCACAAGGGGTTTATACTGGGGGGCTGCACAAGGGGTCTATACTGGGGGGGCTGCACAAGGGGTCTATACTATGGGAGGGGGGCTGCACAAGGGGTCTATACTGGGGGGGGCTGCACAAGGGGTCTATACTGGGGGGGCTGCACAAGGGGTCTATACTGGGGGGGCTGCACAAGGGGTCTATACTGGGGGGGGCTGCACAAGGGGTCTATACTGGGGGGGCTGCACAAGGGGTCTATACTGGGGGGCTGCACAAGGGGTCTATACTGGGGGGGGGGCTGCACAAGGGGTCTATACTGGGGGGGGCTGCACAAGGGGTCTATACTGGGGGGCTGCACAAGGGGTCTATACTGGGGGGCTGCACAAGGGGTCTATACTGGGGGGGGGCTGCACAAGGGGTCTATACTGGGGGGGGCTGCACAAGGGGTCTATACTGGGGGGGCTGCACAAGGGGTCTATACTGGGGGGCTGCACAAGGGGTCTATACTGGGGGGGGCTGCACAAGGGGTCTATACTGGGGGGGGCTGCACAAGGGGTCTATACTGGGGGGGCTGCACAAGGGGTCTATACTGGGGGGCTGCACAAGGGGTCTATACTGGGGGGGGGCTGCACAAGGGGTCTATACTATGGGAGGGGGGCTGCACAAGGGGTCTATACTGGGGGGGGCTACACAGGGGGTCTATATCTACATTATCTGTACTCAGAGATATCTTTGTGTTATCTGTGGTGTTACATAGGACTGCAGGTGACTACTACATTATCTGTACTCCGAGATATCACTGTGTTATCTGTGGTGTTACATAGGACTGCAGGTGTCACCTACTACATTATCTGTACTCAGAGATATCACTGTGTTATCTGTGGTGTTACATAGGACTGCAGGTGACTACTACATTATCTGTACTCAGAGATATCACTGTGTTATCTGTGCTGTTACATAGGACTGCAGGTGACTACTACATTATCTGTACTCAGAGATATCACTGTGTTATCTGTGCTGTTACATAGGACTGCAGATAACTACTACATTATCTGTACTCAGAGGGATATCACTGTTATCTGTGGTGTTACATAGGACTGCAGATGACTACTACATTATCTGTACTCAGAGATATCACTGTTATCTGTGGTGTTACATAGGACTGCAGGTGATATCAGGTGACTTCTCCAGGTTGCAGACGTTCAAACTTCATTGTGCCCTGCTGACAGTTTATTATGGGAGTTGTAGTTTTGCAGCATTTGGCTCTTCAGGTTGCAGCACTACAACCCCCATCGTTCCCAACTGGCAGTTCATGATGAGAGTTGTAGTTTTTCAGCTGGAGAGTCAAAGATTGGAATACAATGATTAGACAATGACACAGTACAGTCCATTATCTATAGGGGGCAGTAGTGCAGTACATGAGGGGGAGGCAGTGACAGGGCATTATCTATAGGGGGCAGTAGTGCAGTACATGAGGTGGAGGCAGTGACAGGGCATTATCTATAGGGGGCAGTAGTGCAGTACATGAGGTGGAGGCAGTGACAGGGCATTATCTATAGGGGGCAGTAGTGCAGTACATGAGGTGGAGGCAGTGACAGGGCATTATCTATAGGGGGCAGTAGTGCAGTACATGAGGTGGAGGCAGTGACAGGGCATTATCTATAGGGGGCAGTAGTGCAGTACATGAGGTGGAGGCAGTGACAGGGCATTATCTATAGGGGGCAGTAGTGCAGTACATGAGGTGGAGGCAGTGACAGGGCATTATCTATAGGGGGCAGTAGTGCAGTACATGAGGTGGAGGCAGTGACAGGGCATTATCTATAGGGGGCAGTAGTGCAGTACATGAGGTGGAGGCAGTGACAGTCCATTATCTATAGGGGGCAGTAGTGCAGTACATGAGGTGGAGGCAGTGACAGGGCATTAGAACATGGTGGCACATTAGAGTAATTGGATATAACGTTAGATAGGACTTTGCCTGATCGGGGTGAGATGGGGGGCCCCAAGCTAACATTGTGCACCAGGGCCAATCAGCCTTTAGCTACGCCCCTGATGTGTAATATACTGGAGTAGTGATACTGGGATGTGTAACATACTGGAGTAGTGATACTGGGATGTGTAATATACTGGAGTAGTGATACTGGGATGTGTAATATACTGGAGTCCTGATACTGGGATGTGTAATATACTGGAGTCCTGATACTGGGATGTGTAACATACTGGAGTAGTGATACTGGGATGTGTAATATACTGGAGTAGTGATACTGGGATGTGTAATATACTGGAGTCCTGATACTGGGATGTGTAATATACTGGAGTAGTGATACTGGGATGTGTAATATACTGGAGTCCTGATACTGGGATGTGTAATATACTGGAGTAGTGATACTGGGATGTGTAATATACTGGAGTAGTGATACTGGGGTGTGTAATATACTGGAGTAGTGATACTGGGATGTGTAATATACTGGAGTCCTGATACTGGGATGTGTAATATACTGGAGTAGTGATACTGGGATGTGTAACATACTGGAGTAGTGATACTGGGATGTGTAATATACTGGAGTCCTGATACTGGGATGTGTAATATACTGGAGTCGTGATACTGGGATGTGTAATATACTGGAGTAGTGATACTGGGAGGTGTAATATACTGGAGTCCTGATACTGGGATGTGTAATATACTGGAGTCCTGATACTGGGATGTGTAATATACTGGAGTAGTGATACTGGGATGTGTAATATACTGGAGTAGTGATACTGGGATGTGTAATATACTGGAGTCCTGATACTGGGATGTGTAATATACTGGAGTAGTGATACTGGGATGTGTAATATACTGGAGTAGTGATACTGGGATGTGTAATATACTGGAGTAGTGATACTGGGATGTGTAATATACTGGAGTAGTGATACTGGGATGTGTAATATACTGGAGTAGTGATACTGGGATGTGTAACATACTGGAGTAGTGATACTGGGATGTGTAATATACTGGAGTCCTGATACTGGGATGTGTAATATACTGGAGTAGTGATACTGGGATGTGTAATATACTGGAGTAGTGATACTGGGGTGTGTAATATACTGGAGTAGTGATACTGGGATGTGTAATATACTGGAGTCCTGATACTGGGATGTGTAATATACTGGAGTAGTGATACTGGGATGTGTAACATACTGGAGTAGTGATACTGGGATGTGTAATATACTGGAGTCCTGATACTGGGATGTGTAACATACTGGAGTAGTGATACTGGGATGTGTAATATACTGGAGTCCTGATACTGGGATGTGTAATATACTGGAGTCCTGATACTGGGATGTGTAATATACTGGAGTAGTGATACTGGGAGGTGTAATATACTGGAGTCCTGATACTGGGATGTGTAATATACTGGAGTCCTGATACTGGGATGTGTAATATACTGGAGTAGTGATACTGGGATGTGTAATATACTGGAGTAGTGATACTGGGATGTGTAATATACTGGAGTCCTGATACTGGGATGTGTAATATACTGGAGTAGTGATACTGGGATGTGTAATATACTGGAGTAGTGATACTGGGATGTGTAATATACTGGAGTAGTGATACTGGGATGTGTAATATACTGGAGTAGTGATACTGGGATGTGTAATATACTGGAGTCCTGATACTGGGATGTGTAATATACTGGAGTAGTGATACTGGGATGTGTAATATACTGGAGTAGTGATACTGGGATGTGTAATATACTGGAGTAGTGATACTGGGATGTGTAATATACTGGAGTAGTGATACTGGGATGTGTAATATACTGGAGTAGTGATACTGGGATGTGTAATATACTGGAGTCCTGATACTGGGATGTGTAATATACTGGAGTCCTGATACTGGGATGTGTAATATACTGGAGTAGTGATACTGGGAGGTGTAATATACTGGAGTCCTGATACTGGGATGTGTAATATACTGGAGTAGTGATACTGGGATGTGTAATATACTGGAGTAGTGATACTGGGATGTGTAATATACTGGAGTAGTGATACTGGGATGTGTAATATACTGGAGTAGTGATACTGGGAGGTGTAATATACTGGAGTCCTGATACTGGGATGTGTAATATACTGGAGTAGTGATACTGGGATGTGTAATATACTGGAGTAGTGATACTGGGATGTGTAATATACTGGAGTAGTGATACTGGGATGTGTAATATACTGGAGTAGTGATACTGGGATGTGTAATATACTGGAGTCCTGATACTGGGATGTGTAATATACTGGAGTCCTGATACTGGGATGTGTAATATACTGGAGTAGTGATACTGGGATGTGTAATATACTGGAGTTGAGAGAGTGTAATATGTAATATACTGGGATCTGCTATTGGGGTGTGTAATATACTGGAGTAGTGATACGGGGATGTGTAATATACTGGGATCTGCTATTGGGGTGTGTAATATACTGGGGACTTTCACGACCCCCACCCTATTGCCCACACATATGATATGTTCCCTCCACCGGTCATGTGCAGCCACAGCATATGACCCTCCTCTCGTAATAGAAGGATTGAGCAGTTTTTAGGAATAAAACCGCCTAGGATGCTGCTGCTGATGCTGCTGCTGCTGATGCTGCTGATGCTGCTGATGCTGCTGCTGATGCTGCTGATGCTGCTGCTGATGCTGCTGATGCTGCTGCTGATGATGATGCTGATGCTGCTGCTGATGATGATGATGCTGCTGCTGATGATGATGCTGCTGCTGCTGCTGCTGATGATGATGATGATGCTGCTGATGCTGCTGCTGATGATGATGCTGCTGCTGCTGATGCTGCTGATGCTGCTGATGCTGCTGATGATGCTGCTGCTGATGATGCTGCTGATGCTGCTGCTGATGATGATGATGATGACTTTTATATCTTTTCCTTTTTTTTAAAGATCTAATGGAAGAACGAAGGCGGCGGGGCAGCAGAATGGCAGCTGTTCGGCCCACAGCGGATGAAAGTCGGGAGTTGGGACCGTCTTGTAAGTGTAAACATTTGCATGTATATATAGGCTATGTTCACACAATGTAACAGGACTTGCAGCCGGTGTCGGACTGGGGAACCTTGGGCCACCAGGAAATATTTTATTCTAGGGGCCCACCCTACATACACCAGATATACCCAGCGCCAAACCTGTCACATTACTATAGGGACTTTGCACAGTGCTGTGTATGTGACCGGCAATTCCCGCTCACTGTTACTAACTGTCCAGGCATGATGGGAGTTGTAGTTTTGCCACAGCTGGAAGGCCGAAGGTTCGAAGGTTCCCCATCCCTGCTCTATGCACACTGCACAGCCGTCCACTTACGTTTCTTGAAAGTAACTGGGGGATTATATGTCATCCTGGAGCTGCTAAACAGGGATACGGACCTCCTGCTCAGGGGCCCCTCAATGGGTAGGGCCCACCGGGGGATTCCCCTGCTGCCCTGCTGTCCTGTGGGCCAGTCCATAGAAACATAGAAGATTGTCGGCAGAAAAAGACCACTGGGTCCATCTAGTCTTTTAGTATTTTCTTATTACCTTAGGATGGATATATGTCTATACCGGGCGTGTTTATATTCTGTTATTGTAGATTTACCAACCACCTCTGCTGGAAGTTTGTTCCAGGTATCTACTACTCTTTCATTAATATAATATTTTCTCACATTGCTTCTGATCTTCCCCCCAGTAACCTCTCACCGTCTCCTCTTGTTCTTGAACTCAGTTTTTTACTAAAAACATTTCCCTCCTGAACCTTTAGTCCTGTAACATATATATAGGTTTCCATCATGTCCCCCCTTTCCCTTCTTCCCCCTGTAACATATATAAAGGTTTCCATCATGTCCCCCCTTTCCCTTCTTCCCCCTGTAACATATATAAAGGTTTCCATCATGTCTCCCCTTTCCCTTCTTCCTCCTGTAACATATATAAAGGTTCCCATCATGTCCCTCCTTTCCCTTCTTCCCCCTGTAACATATATAAAGGTTTCCATCATGTCCACCCTTTCCCTTCTTCCTCCTGTAACATATATAAAGGTTCCCATCATGTCCCTCCTTTCCCTTCTTCCCCCTGTAACATATATAAAGGTTTCCATCATGTCCTCCCTTTCCCTTCTTCCTCCTGTAACATATATAAAGGTTTCCATCATGTCCCTCCTTTCCCTTCTTCCCCCTGTAACATATATAAAGGTTTCCATCATGTCCACCCTTTCCCTTCTTCCTCCTGTAACATATATAAAGGTTCCCATCATGTCCCCCTTTCCCTTCTTCCTCCTGTAACATATATAAAGGTTTCCATCATGTCCTCCCCCTTTCCCTTCTTCCTCCTGTAACATATATATAGGTTTCCATCATGTCCTCCCTTTCCCTTCTTCCTCCTGTAACATATATAAAGGTTTCCATCATGTCCCTCCTTTCCCTTCTTCCTCCTGTAACATATATAAAGGTTTCCATCATGTCCTCCCTTTCCCTTCTTCCTCCTGTAACATATATATAGGTTTCCATCATGTCCCTCCTTTCCCTTCTTCCTCCTGTAACATATATAAAGGTTTCCATCATGTCCTCCCTTTCCCTTCTTCCTCCTGTAACATATATAAAGATTTCCATCATGTCCTCCCCTTTCCCTTCTTCCTCCTGTATCATATATAAAGATTTCCATCATGTCCTCCCCTTTCCCTTCTTCCTCCTGTATCATATATAAAGATTTCCATCATGTCCTCCCTTTCCCTTCTTCCTCCTGTAACATATATAAAGGTTTCCATCATGTCCTCCCTTTCCCTTCTTCCTCCTGTAACATATATAAAGGTTTCCATCATGTCCTCCTTTCCCTTCTTCCTCCTGTAACATATATAAAGGTTTCCATCATGTCCTCCTTTCCCTTCTTCCTCCTGTAACATATATAAAGGTTTCAATTATGTCCCCCCTTTCCCTTCTTCCTCCTGTAACATATATAAAGGTTTCCATCATGTCCCCCCTTTCCCTTCTTCCTCCTGTAACATATATAAAGGTTTCCATCATGTCCTCCCTTTCCCTTCTTCCTCTTGTAACATATATAAAGGTTTCCATCATGTCCTCCTTTCCCTTCTTCCCCCTGTAACATATATAAAGGTTTCCATCATGTCCTCCTTTCCCTTATTCCTCCTGTAACATATATAAAGGTTTCCATCATGTCCTCCCTTTCCCTTCTTCCTCCTGTAACATATATAAAGGTTTCCATCATGTCCTCCCTTTCCCTTCTTCCTCCTGTAACATATATAAAGGTTTCAATTATGTCCCCCCTTTCCCTTCTTCCCCCTGTAACATATATAAAGGTTTCAATTATGTCCCCCCTTTCCCTTCTTCCTCCTGTAACATATATAAAGGTTTCCATCATGTCCTCCCCTTTCCCTTCTTCCTCCTGTAACATATATAAAGGTTTCCATCATGTCCTCCTTTCCCTTATTCCTCCTGTAACATATATAAAGGTTTCCATCATGTCCCTCCTTTCCCTTCTTCCTCCTGTAACATATATAAAGGTTTCAATTATGTCCCCCTTTCCCTTCTTCCCCCTGTAACATATATAAAGGTTTCCATCATGTCCTCCCTTTCCCTTCTTCCCCCTGTAACATATATAAAGGTTTCAATTATGTCCCCCTTTCCCTTCTTCCCCCTGTAACATATATAAAGGTTTCCATCATGTCCTCCCTTTCCCTTCTTCCTCCTGTAACATATATAAAGGTTTCAATTATGTCCCCCCTTTCCCTTCTTCCCCCTGTAACATATATAAAGGTTTCAATTATGTCCCCCCTTTCCCTTCTTCCTCCTGTAACATATATAAAGGTTTCCATCATGTCCTCCCCTTTCCCTTCTTCCTCCTGTAACATATATAAAGGTTTCCATCATGTCCTCCCTTTCCCTTCTTCCTCCTGTAACATATATAAAGGTTTCCGTCATGTCCTCCCTTTCCCTTCTTCCCTCCTGTAACATATATAAAGGTTTCCATCATGTCCTCCCTTTCCCTTCTTCCTCCTGTAACATATATAAAGGTTTCCATCATGTCCCTCCTTTCCCTTCTTCCTCCTGTAACATATATAAAGGTTTCCATCATGTCCCCCCTTTCCCTTCTTCCTCCTGTAACATATATAAAGGTTTCCATCATGTCCTCCCTTTCCCTTCTTCCTCCTGTTACATATATAAAGGTTTCCATCATGTCCCTCCTTTCCCTTCTTCCTCCTGTAACATATATAAAGGTTTCCATCATGTCCCCCCTTTCCCTTCTTCCTCCTGTAACATATATAAAGGTTTCCATCATGTCCTCCCTTTCCCTTCTTCCCTCCTGTAACATATATAAAGGTTTCCATCATGTCCTCCCTTTCCCTTCTTCCTCCTGTAACATATATAAAGGTTTCCATCATGTCCTCCTTTCCCTTCCTCCTCCTGTAACATATATAAAGGTTTCCATCATGTCCTCCCTTTCCCTTCTTCCTCCTGTAACATATATAAAGGTCTCCATCATGTCCTCCCTTTCCCTTCTTCCTCCTGTAACATATATAAAGGTTTCCATCATGTCCTCCTTTCCCTTCTTCCCTCCTGTAACATATATAAAGGTTTCCATCATGTCCTCCCCCTTTCCCTTCTTCCTCCTGTAACATATATAAAGGTTTCCATCATGTCCCCCCTTTCCCTTCTTCCCCCTGTAACATATATAAAGGTTTCCATCATGTCCCTCCTTTCCCTTCTTCCTCCTGTAACATATATAAAGGTTTCCATCATGTCCTCTCCTTTCCCTTCTTCCCCCCTGTAACATATATAAAGGTTTCCATCATGTCCTCCTTTCCCTTCTTCCTCCTGTGTATAAAGGTTTCCATCATGTCCCCCTTTCCCTTCTTCCTCCTGTAACATATATAAAGGTTTCCATTATGTCCTCCCTTTCCCTTCTTCCTCCTGTAACATATATAAAGGTTTCCATCATGTCCCTCTCTTTCCCTTCTTCCCCCTGTAACATATATAAAGGTTTCCATCATGTCCCCCCTTTCCCTTCTTCCTCCTGTAACATATATAAAGGTTTCCATCATGTCCCCCCTTTCCCTTCTTCCTCCTGTAACATTTATAAAGGTTTCCATCATGTCCCTCCTTTCCCTTCTTCCTCCTGTAACACATATAAAGGTTTCCATCATGTCCCCCCTTTCCCTTCTTCCTCCTGTAACATATATAAAGGTTTCCATCATGTCCCCCCTTTCCCTTCTTCCTCCTGTAACATATATAATGGTTTCCATCATGTCCTCCTTTCCCTTCTTCCTCCTGTAACATATATAAAGGTTTCCATCATGTCTCCCTTTCCCTTCTTCCTCCTGTAACATATATAAAGGTTCCCATCATGTCCTCCTTTCCCTTCTTCCTCCTGTAACATATATAAAGGTTTCCATGTCCTCCCTTTCCCTTCTTCCTCCTGTAAGGCCCCCTTCACACGTCCGGAAAAACCATCCGGATTTCCTATCAGGAAATCCGGACGGATTTCCGGACCTATAGACTTTAATTGGTCACGGACACCCTTCCGGATTTTTCCGGAAGGGTGTCCGTTCCGGAAAATATATCCGGAAAAAATAGGACTTGTCCTATTTTTGTCCGGAATTCCGTCCCGGACGCCCCCATAGAAGGCTATGGGGGCGCCGGAATCACGGGCACTTTCCTGATGTACATCAGGAAAGTGCCCGTGATTCCGGATGATTGACAGCCAGCCGGCACCCCCGCTGCCCGAACGCCGCGCCGCCACCACCCAAGGGATCCCTGCACCCGGACATCAGCTGCCGCCGCCCGGTAGCGCCGCGTCGCTTCACCCCGCCGCCGCCCGCTGACCCCGCCGCCGCATCGCATCACCCCGCCGCCCGCTGACCCCGCATCGCATCACCCCGCCGATGACCCCGCCGCGCCGCGCGGCATCGCATCACCCTGCCGCCCGATGACCGCGCCGCCGTATCGCATCACCCTGCCGCCATATCGCATCACCCCGCCGTTGCCGCCCGATGACCCCGCCGCCGCATCGCATCACCCCGCCGCCGCCGCCCGATGACCGCGCCGCATCGCATCACCCCGACCTCTATTCCCCCCCCCCCTCCCTCTCCGAGTCCGCAGCAGCTTGCACCCGCCCGCCCGGGACTCCCACCAGCTGCCGCCGCTGTTCTTCCGCCGCCGACAGGTGAGATACACAGCCCTGTCCCCCCCAATACTAAAACTCCCACCATGTCCTGCTAACAGGCCATGATGGGAGCTGTACTTCTGCAGCCTGTGGCCATCCAGGTTGCAGAAGTACAACTCTCATCATGCCCCTGTTGGAAACACTTTTTTTTTTACTCATCAGGAAATCCTGAAGGTTTTTCCTGATGATTTCCTGATGGTAAAAACGGATTACTGTCAGGAAATCCTGATACTATCCTGATGACTTTTGAGGTCTCCTGATCAGGATTTCCTGACAGTAAAAACTGACACGGACGTGTGAATGGGGCCTAACATATATATAGGTTTCCATCATGTCCTCTCCTTTCCCTTCTTCCTCCTGTAACATATATAAAGGTTTCCATCATGTCCCCCCTTTCCCTTCTTCCCCCTGTAACATATATAAAGGTTTCCATCATGTCCCCCCTTTCCCTTCTTCCTCCTGTAACATATATAAAGGTTTCCATCATGTCCCTCCTTTCCCTTCTTCCTCCTGTAACATATATATAGGTTTCCATCATGTCCTCTCCTTTCCCTTCTTCCTCCTGTAACATATATAAAGGTTTCCATCATGTCCCCCCTTTCCCTTCTTCCCCCTGTAACATATATAAAGGTTTCCATCATGTCCCCCCTTTCCCTTCTTCCTCCTGTAACATATATAAAGGTTTCCATCATGTCCTCTCCTTTCCCTTCTTCCCCCTGTAACATATATAAAGGTTTCCATCATGTCCCCCCTTTCCCTTCTTCCTCCTATAACATATATAAAGGTTTCCATCATGTCCCCCTTTCCCTTCTTCCTCCTGTAACACATATAAAGGTTCCCATCATGTCCTCCCCTTTCCCTTCTTCCTCCTGTAACATATATAAAGGTTTCCATCATGTCCCCCTTTCCCTTCTTCCTCCAGACTATACAGATACAAATCCTTAAGTCTTTCCTGCTATGGTTTATCCCTCACACCCTCCACCATTTTTGTAGCCGTCTTTGGACCCGTTGTATTTTATCAATGTCCTTTTGTAGGTGATGTCTCCAGAACTGGACACAGTATACAGATGTGGCCGCACCAGAGCTCTATACAGCGGGATCACAATTATATATATATATACAGCGGGATCACAATTATATATATATATACAGCAGGATCACAATCTCCCTCTTCCTACTGGTTATACCTCTAGCTATACAGCCCAGCATACCATTATATATATATATATATATACACCCCAGCATACCATTATATATATATATATATATATACATATACACACCCCAGCATATATATATATATATATATATACATATATATATATATATACACACACACAAGGCACTTCACTGTTGGCTGCTTTACTGTGGTGGACAGGTTCAGAACACCGGGTCTATCCAATTGTTGTTCATCTTTATAAGCGTCAGCCGGTCAGGTATCACGTGCCTTTTACTGGGCAACTGGCACAATAGGTATAACGTGCCCTTAGTGGGCTAAACCAGGGACACTATAAGTCCCTGTACACACAGGTCCTGGGATGAATACACCTGCTGCTGCTGTTATATCATCTAGTTCTTAGCACTGAGAAGCTTTGGATGCAGAGATGACTTTCTCGCTGGATCTTCGCCCTGAAAAGGACTTCTGGGTTGTGTAGTAATCCTGCCTGACCAAACCTACTAACACCGATCTCTCCCTGCTCCAGGATCTCTCCCTACTAACACCGATCTCTCCCTGCTCCAGGATCTCTCCCTACTAACACCGATCTCTCCCTGCTCCAGGATCTCTCCCTACTAACACCGATCTCTCCCTGCTCCAGGATCTCTCCCTACTAACACCGATCTCTCCCTGCTCCAGGATCTCTCCCTACTAACACCGATCTCTCCCTGCTCCAGGATCTCTCCCTACTAACACCGATCTCTCCCTGCTCCAGGATCTCTCCCTGACTAGGCTGAAAGCGCATCTGCGGTCGAGAGGCGGAAGTCAATTATTAAATATTCGAGGTCATGTGGTTCAGCCATCCAATGAGGGTAGGCGCTGTTTTGGCGCTGTGTGCGTACTCCCAGGGTCCCTCACGGCCTCCCTGCATGGTGATTGGATTAAAAAAAAGTGCCAAGTGCGATGGGAGGGATTTTGAATGTTTCCCGCGTATTCGTCACACTACTCGATTGAATTTGAATCTTTCCAATACCGCAATATTCCATCGAATATCATCTCGATGGAATCGTATTCGCTCATCTTTAATATCCTGTATTATATCTCCTGTAATAAATAAATATGTATATATATATATATATATATATTGTGGACAGGTCACTGGTAAAGTGCTCGAGGGGATGTACATCTCACCCAGGTAATGCATAGTGTGAGATGGTGAGTCCAGGAGGGATCTGTGCTCAGCAGTGTTATGCTGCTGAGCTATTATTTATTATTCCCGGGCCTGGACTTACATGGAATGGCAGGTAGGTTTTGGTAGTGGGACTTGTCATTCCCTTCCCCCGATCCAGGTCAGGTTTTGGGGTCAGGTGTCTCTGACCCTAATCAGCCTGACAAGGTAAAAGCCCTGCAGAGGATCCAGTGTTGTCTCTCAGCCCGGGGTGATCGGCCTGCATGCTGGGTCTCCTGGGAGCAAGGAATACAGACGCTGCTGGAGCCTATTCATACCCTGCGGTATCCAGGTGAAAGACGCACTGGGATAAGTGTCAGATAGGTGAAGAAACCTGTTAGTAAGCGCCCAGACGGGCAGGACCTTTTTGTTTGTTTTATTCTTAAAGCGCGGTGCTGCTGTATTTCTGTTTGATGGACGGTTTATGCTGCAAATAAACGCCAAGCTGTTATTTTACAAGTCCAAGTCTAATGTGAACTGTGTCCAAACACACCATCCCCCGGGGATATCCCTACAATATATATATCTCCTCTATTATATATCCTGTAATATATATATATACAGTGGCGGTCTTTGGCACCAAGCACCCCAAGCGATCGCTTGGGGCCCCCAACATCCAGGGGGGCCCCCACGCCTCGCTCTTGTGCTAAAGACCGCTGGACAGGGCCACTGCCCTGCTCGCTGCTGCGATTTGAAATGTAACTATGAGCACTGGCAATGAGGGATCATAGTTACATACAGCAGCAGCACTGACAGGGCGGGAGCCATTGGCTCCCTTCCTCTCAGTCACTCTTGTGGCCGCAGGAAGGGTTTTCCCTGTGACCACAAGTGGCCGCTTTGTCCTTGTGGTGCCGGCGCTGTGATATCACTGGAGCATCTGCGCCAGGACAAGGGGAGTGCGGCCTCTTGTGATTGCAGGGAAAGCCCTTCCTGCGGCCACAAGAGTGAAGAGAAGAGGATACGCCCGGACCCAGGTGAGTGTTTTATTGTGCTATATACTATATGGGAGGGGGAGCACACAGGGGTCTGTTCAACTGGGGGAGCGCACAGCGGGGGTCTATATAAACGGGGGGATCACACAGGGGGGTCTATATAAATCAGGGGAGCACACAGGGGGGCTATATACTACTGGGGGAAGCACACAAGGTGTATATACTATTGGGGGCAGCACACAAGGGGTATATACTACTGGGGCAGCACACAGCGTTCTATTGTTGTGGAGGGCATGTCGGGGGGAGGGGGCCAGACATAACTTTGCTTGGGGCCCCAGAGATGCCCAGACCGCCCCAGTATATATATATATACATATATATCCTGTATTATATATATCTCCTCTAATGTAGAAAGGACAATGATCCGCAGCACACCAATCGAGTGAAAAACTTTATTTTGAAAGTTTCAAACACAGCAACACAGCATAGCACGACGTTTCGGCGGGGTATCCGCCATTTTCAAGTGCAATTCAGTGAACTCAAGGGCTGATTTAAATATCCACACATCATTATGCAAAACAAACGTGATTGGTTTATCAATATGTCACTCACAGTAAGGGACCTATCAGTCCTATATAGTGATTAGAAGAAAACAGGTGCATGATATAGTAGTGGAAAACATCTATCGTGATAAATAACAACATATATATACAAAAAGATCACTTGAAATATGTTATAAACTTTCTTGAGGAGAGTGAAACACTAAACCGGATCCATTGAGAGACGCCACAGTAAACTGAACAATAACAGATGAATTCCTAAATTAAGAGGCAATCGTAAGGCCGTATAAAGAGAAAAACATGATTCATTCATAAACATTACTCTTGCTAGGCTGGACTGTCCACTAGACGGGGGGCTCCGCCGATTCTCGTCCGGAACGGGCAAGTAGTTAGCGGGTAGTAACCAAAGTCCAACAGCCGTACGGGAACCGCGCGAGATGTATGAACTGGTACCAATCCTCCTGCCATAGTGTGGATACTTGTCCTGCCACAAGCGCATGGTGTGAATTATTCTCAATGGTGATATGCAGGTAAGGGCGTGTCTCTCTCTCCGCTACGTTCACTCTCCATACGAGTAGAAAATCTAAGAGAATCCAGACATAAAATTGTAAGTACAAAGATCATTTCGATACATATATATATATAGATCCGCATAATTTTGTTATAAATGAGTCCCCTATATATTCCTACTCAAATGATGCAAGGCGGAATCATAAACATTGATACTAAGATGTGGAATTTATCTGAACATAGAAGTTGTAACTTTATACTCCACATTCAGCCCTGAAGGTTGCAAGGTGTTTAATTCATGAATCCAATGTCATTCTTTTTTCATAAGAATTGAGTGCCTGTCACCTCCTCGTTTCAAGGGTTCCACACGGTCCAAGATCATGAAATTTAATCTTTTTCCGTGTGTCCCCTTTCTGCGAAGTGTTTCCACACTGGTAAGTCAAGTTCTTTCTTTCTAATAGAGTATCTATGCTGTGCCAGGCTTGTTTTTAAATCCTATGTTGTCTCGCCAACATATAACTTATTACAGGGACAGGTCAGGACATAAACTACCCAATCAGATGGACATGTAAGGAAGTGTTTAATATCATATTCTTTTTGAGTCATAGGATGTGTAAAGATGGAACCCTTAATCATATGTTTGCAATTCCCGCATCCAAGACGAGGGAAGGAACCCGTTCTTTTGGCTGTCAGGTATGTTTGTTTATCCTGTTTATGTTTGTTGAGATCTGAAGTGACTAATCTGTCTTTCAAATTTCTGCTCCGTCTGTAGGACATGAGGGGGGGTCGTGTCAATTCTGTAATGTTATTGTGGTTACGTGAAATGATTTTCCAATGTCTCAGTATAATTTTGTTGATTTGTGAAGAGAAGTCGTTATATGTAGTCACAAAATGTATTCTATCTGATGCTTGTTTGTTCTTTGTCACTAGTAAGTCCCTGCGTTGGATGTTTCTCACCCTCTCCTTACAGTCATGGATCACCTTGTGGGGGTAACCTCTTTCGGAAAAATTGTTGCCCATGGTTGTCAGGGCATCTGTCAAACTGTACTCATTGTCAATTATGCGTCTCGCTCTTAACATTTGACTGTATGGTAGGGCATTAGTGGCTCTTCTCGGATGGCAACTGTCATAGTGGAGGATAGTGTTACAGTCCGTTTCTTTTACGAAAATATCAGTGTGCAGTCTGTCCTTTCCCTTTGTGACTAGTACGTCCAAATAATGAATTTGAGTGTGGTCAAACGTCATGGTGAATTTAATTGTTGTTTAATTGTTGTCGATGCTATTAAGGAAATCAACAAAATCTTGTAGTTCCTGCACATTACCCGTCCATATTACGAAAATATCGTCTATGTATCTCCACCATTTCAGGACATGCCCGAAGTGGTGGGATACATAGACGCACTCCTCCTCCATGTGTGCCACCACAGCATTAGCATAGCAAATATGCACTGGATTTAATACTATTGCACATTGAAAGTATGCAAAGACAACTGCGAGAGATTAACACTAAGTCAACTGCTATAGAAACTTTGTTACAAGCAGCAATGAGTTCAGAAGACTTTGACAGATATACACAAAAACATAAAGACTTTCTTGAGACATTCAAAGCCGATCTACAAGAGGAGAAAAGGAGAAAATGGCAAAGGGATTGCCAGGACTATCTTACAGGCAAGGTCTATTTGTGGACTAACACTCATCCACAGGAGCAAATAAGGAAGACTACTATTAAAAAGACTGACTTTACTCCATCCACTTCCACAAGCGAGGAACACAGACCTTTTTTAGGAGTTCGCCCCCAAGAGGACGCCAGAGCCGAAGAGGGGGCAGAAAAAGAAAAAGAAACCGAACCTTTGAGACAAAAAACGCCAAGAGTGAACAAGAACCAAACTCCGAAAACCAGTGCAAGGAGAAAGAACCCAGCGTAAACGTGGTAAATATCTCCTCCTTTGATTTAACGTCTGATCAATTACACCTACTGTCGAGGGGCTTGAGCTTTTGTCCAAGCTCCCCAATAGATTGGTTCCAACTTGATATTGATGTAGCACAATTTATTAGGAGGATTACGTGTTTGGTTTAACAAAACCCCTACATCTATCACAACGGGTAATACAACTGTTAAACCTTTTTGATGTGAAAAGGTTGGGTTTGCGACAGGAAAGTGACTTTATGCCACCATATATGTCTCCCACAATAGAAACATTTCACACCCTGGTAAAAAATGATCTGCTTGTTTTGAGGGATAATGTGGGTGATTCTGTACTACATCCTAATATTACTTCTGCAGATTTACAGGCACTTAATGCTCTGGTCCATGACCACAATTTAGTCATCAAGCCCGCCGATAAAGGTGGGGCTATTGTGGTCATGGACCGGAGTAAGTATATAGAAGAAGCACAACGACAGTTGTGTGATAGAGCGGTTTATTCTTTATTGACATCCGATCCTAAATTTACGATACAGAAAAAAATTGATTCTCTTTTACAGGAAGCAATGATGCAGGATATCATTGACGAGAACCTCTGTGAGTTTTTTTTTTTTTTCATATTCAAGTATTTATTAAAGAGTTTTCATAATACAAAAGTACAAACAGTAGAGTAGAAAAGCACGGTCAAAACACAAAATCCAAAGATAAGAATAACAGGCATATCGGATGCTTGGTGAGTATGCAACTAGAAAAGTGAAAACAAATTAAGGTGCAGACAACTGCAACGGCATATGATAACAAGTGCAATAAGCCGTCAGTCAACCAGTAGACAGGCTCTGTGCTGACAAGCAATCAATCGTAAACCAGCATTCGGCTAAATAAAGAAAAAGAAGAACTCAATAAACCAAACTCAGGCGGACAAGAGAGGGAGACATGGGGGAAAGCAGGGAGGGGGGAGAAGGGGAAAACAAATGAAGATGCTAAGAGAATAGTTACTTACATGCAATCCATACCCGGGTGGTGAATGATGAGCGGGAGTAGGGAGCCCGGACGCCTCGGAACCACGCCACTCACGGGTGGATCTCACCAGGAGGGGGGGGGAGGGGGGAAGGAGAGGAGAAGGCCACTGATTATGGCTGTGTCAGGCTGACTGTCCTGTAGCGGGACGAGGCTATGAAATCCATCCAGGCATACCAGGTGGAGGTGTAAGTTGAGATCGCCTTCGGTGTGAGCGAGAGGAGGTCCTCCATTTGTTGAGTATGGGTGATCTCCTTAAACCATTCTTCACGCCAGTGTCTGGGGATTACGGTTTTAGCTGCTTGTAGCAAGTGGCGGGCGAGGGAGCGTTTGTATTTCTGCTGGGCCATGGGAAACATAAACAGCAAAACAGACTCCGGGGTATTGGGGATGACAACACCCGTGATCTCAGAAATGAGGGATAAAACAGCCCTCCAAAATGTTTGAAGGTTGGGGCACCCCCACCATATATGTACCATGGTCCCCGGTGCGCCGCTGCATCTCCAACACACATCTGGAACCGAGGGAAACCAGCTATGCAAGAGCACAGGGACCCTATACCATCTTGACAAAATTTTATAACATGTCTCCTGCGCCTTCGTCGCAATAGACGTCTTGTGTGTGAGGAAGAAGCAGCGGGACCATTGTTCCATGGTAAATTGCTTTCCGATTTCTCTTTCCCATTTCCCACAGAAAGGGGGGAGGTCTTCAGATCTGGCAGAGAGTAGGATCCCATATATAGTTGAGATAGCGTGTGTCGGAGGGGAGGAGGCCCGACATAGGCATTCAAAGTCCGTAAGGGGACGGGAGAGATGTTTACCCCTAGCGACAGTAGAATGGAAGTGGGTGAGTTGCATATAAGCGAACGGTGCTCTCGCGACTGGGGTATCAGCGGGGAGGATGGCAGATAGGGGTTTGAGAGCGCCCTTGTCTAATACCTGGGCGAATCTCAAAGGATTACGCTTGGAGAATCCCAGGAAGAGAGCAGGGGAGGCTCCAGGGGGGAACTCCGGGTGGTCAGTTATCGGCAGTAGAGGGCCTAGGGGGTCAATTAGGGGAGAGGTGGACCTACTCGTCTGGAGGGACGCGAGCGTGTGACGGGTGGCGTAGGACATAGCGCAGGTATCAGATAGTGTGGGGGACCACGTCCATGGGAGCGTGGCTAAAGATTTGGAGGCAAGCGCTTGGGCCAGGCGGACCCACAATTTTGAGCTTTGATTGTGGATCATGTCTAGGATTCTAGCATGGACACACACCAAATAATATAAACGGCAGTCCGGGAGGCCCGCACCCCCTCCAAGTTTGGGTCTTGTAAGAGTCAGCCTGCTAAGACGTGGGTGCCGGGAGGCCCAGACAAAAGACCCAAAACATCTTTGAATTTGGTGGAAAAATGAAGAAGGGATGGAGATCGGGATGGTTTGCAGTAGGTACAAGAGCCGGGGCAGCAGATTCATCTTAATTATGCTGACTCTGCCAAACCAGGAAAATTCAGGGCGATCCCAGTGTTCTAGGTCTTTACGAAACTGAGAGAGAAGAGGGCTAAAGTTGGCTGAGAAAAGGGAAGAGAGGTCGGGGGGGAGTTTAATACCAAGGTACGTAATACCCGCAAGAGGCCAAAGAAAAGGAAAGGACGTTTGCAGAGATAAAACTAGTTGAGGGGCTAAAGAAACATTGAGGGCTTCTGATTTGGCTAGGTTTAATTTGAAATTGGACCACGCGCCGAAGTCCGACCATCGGGTCATCAAAGAGGGTAGGGAGATTAGGGGGTCGGTGACGTAGACCAGGAGGTCATCAGCGAAAGCCGAACATTTATAATCTGTACTACCCACAGTGACGCCGTGGATGTTCGGGTCCGCTCTGATGGAGGCCAATAGGTATTCCATCACCAGGGCGTAGAGGAGGGGGGACAGGGGGCAGCCCTGGCGAGTGCATTTTCGGCATCTAAGGATAAGATCATTAAAGGGATCTTTTGTGAATGAGCGTAATGCATGATGTCTATGGTCTTGATGGTATTATCCCTGGCTTCCCTCCCCGGCACAAACCCAACCTGGTCCGAGTGAATTAAGGTTGGTAATAGGGTGTTGAGGCGATTGGCCAGGATTTTAGAATAGATTTTTAGGTCGACGTTCAGGAGGGAAATGGGACGGTAACTGTTGCATAGTTGAGGGTCCTTGCCAGGCTTGGGGATGACTACAATGTGGGCCAATGTGGAGTGCATGGGAAAGGGAGTGTCTGGAGATATAGAGTTGAATGCAGGTAGAAGAAGCGGGGCTAGGTGGGACTGGAGATCTTTGTAAAATTTGGCCGTAAAGCCGTCTGGGCCCGGACTCTTGGCACCCGGTAGATCTTGGATTACCGCGGCTAGTTCAATGTCGGAGAATGGCTCCTCTAGCGAAGCAATGGTTTCCGCCGCGAGGGTAGGAAACGGCGAGGGAGGGGGATTAGAAGAAGATGGCGGCGGGAGGTGATATAATTGCGAATAGTACGAGCGAAATTGATCTACTATGTCACGAGTGGTGTGAGCAATGGAGTTAGTTCCGGTTTTAATGGAGGGTATATGGGAATGGGCCATACGCACTCTCAGTGACCTGGCTAACATCCGGCCACTCTTGTTGCCATATTCGTAGAAACGACTTCTGCATACCTGGAGTGCTCTCCCCCATGAGGCTTCAAGCAAGCGCTTGACTTCAAGCCTAGCTGCTTGCAGGTCCCTGAGAATTGGTACAGAGAGTGCCCGTTTGTGAGCCAGTTCAAGCCGAGAAACTGTCTGGAGTGCTCGGGAGAGTTTGAGCGCTCTGTCCTTTTTCAGCTGTGCCCCCTTTTTCATGAGTACTCCTCGGAGGACGCATTTAAGTGCTTCCCACTTAACGTAAGGGGCAGTGTTGTCCTCGGCGTGGTCTTGGAGGAAATCAGTTATGGACTTCTTAAGGTCTGAAACACAGGCTAGATCAGTGAGAAGTGATTCGTTTAGCCTCCAAGACCAGGCCGATCTGGTTAGGTTGGGCAGCTGCAGGGAGCATAGAACCGGGGTGTGGTCCGACCAGAGGATGTTACTTATTGTAGAGGAGGTCAACCAGGACAGGGCGCTGTGTTGGATCAATACATAGTCCAGGCGACTGTATGTGTCATGCGGGGTCGAGTAAAAACTGTAGTCGCGATCCGTGGGGTGCAATGTCCGCCACGCATCGCATAGCTGGAGTTGCAGGAACGCTTTTTTGACCCTCTTGATAGAGGAGTAGGAGAGTCCGGACCGGCCTGTAGAATTATCCAAGGTGGGGTCCAGAGTCATGTTCAGATCCCCGCATAACACAACAGTCCCCCGGATCAGGGGTAGTGCCAGATCGACCAGCTCCACTAAAAAGCTTGTCTGGCCCTGGTTAGGGGCGTATGCATTGATGATAGTAAACTCATGTCCTGCTATGGAAAGGGAAACTATTATATATCGCGCGTCCGGATCAACGGTGGCCTGTATGACCGAGCAAGCAAGCGAGCGATGTATAGCGGTGGCCAGGCCCTTGCGTGCCATTGTGTGTAGTGCTTGTGTTTAATGTTCGGGGCATGGCCAGATTTAAAATGGGTTTCTTGGAAGCACGCTATATGTACTTTCTTTTTGTGCAGATGTTGCAAATTTGGGCGCGTTTTTCTGGGGTATTTAATCCTTTAGCATTAAAGGAGGCTATGTGTAGTTCTGCCATCACTTACAAATCGGAGGGATGTTCCGAGGCGTCCGGGACGGTCAATGCGTGCTCCCACCACGGTCGTATGGATTGCCTTGGAGAAATAAAAGAGATAAGCCGGTCAGAGAGAGCTACAAAATGACACACAAGGAGAGGGTAGGGGGAGAGGGAGAAGAGGAATAACAGAGGTAAAATGAGACACGGTATAAGCAGTAGGAAAAGCAACTGCTGCGTCAACTAAAGAAAACTAAACAACTGAGACAACACGTCTGGGTCAGGCCCAGAGCTGTCTCCCTCCTATTTGGGGGAAAAGAGGTAGGTAGGTAGGCGAGTACAAAGAATAGATTGAGGACCGATCCTAGGTCCTTTGGAGAAAAGCTAGTGCGAGCACAGATGACAGGCGAAAATAACCAATATAGACTAAGTAAAGCAGCTAGTCATGGGAGAGCTACATAAAGATACTTTGGGGGAAAACAGCGAGGAAGGTATACATAAGCATATGAGGAGAGACAGGGGGTTGCCCTATGACTAAAAATCAGGTAAACCAGTTAGGTGAACAAAACAGACAACTGCGAAGTGGGGGCTCAGGTATGAGAGGCGGAGAGGTGGGCTCCTTCTTCTTCCACCACACGTTCGGGTGATCTGGCGGGTCGGCGTCTAGAGATTCTCGGGGAAGGCCTCCTGGGGGGTCTTTACGTGGGCCTGACAGTTGTCGTAGCGGTGGTCGCTTCAGGGGGGTCGAGGAAAGTGTTGGCCATTCCGGCAAAGTCACATCAGGCAGGTCCAGTTCCTGTAGAAAGTCAGGCAGGTCATCTGGGGAGCGTAGAGGGATTGATCTGTTTCCCCTGCGGACTGATAAGGCAAATGGGAATCCCCATCGGTAGGGGATATTCCTGTCCTGGAGTGCTGACAGGAGTGGTTTCAGGGCAGCTCTCTGTGCCAACGTGTGGCGGGATAGATCAGAGAACAAGAAAATTTGGCTGTCTTTGTAAAATAGCTTACGTCTTCTCCTGGCATTTTGCAATATCTCTTCTTTGGTGGAGAAAAAAATGTACCCGGCATATGACGTCTCGCGGGCGTTGGTCATCGGGGTTAACGGGTCTCAACGCTCTGTGCGCCCGATCAAGTTCAATGTGATTGTCCGGGGGGCGGTCCAAGAGATCGTTGAAAATCAACGTCAGAACACCAAACAAGTCCCCCGGTGGGATCGTCTCCGGGAGTCCTCTTATACAGAGATTATTCCTCCGATTCCTATTCTCGATATCGTCGAGATGCTGCTGCAGGGTAAAGAGCTGATCCGAGTGTTGTCGGACTTGGGCTTGCAACACCTGGACATTGGAGGAGGTAGAGTCGGTAGAGGCCTCCAGGGAGGTCACCTTAGTAGAAAGAGAAGATAAGTCCTTCCGGAATTGAGCGAATTCCTGTCTGCACTCCGCGACAATCTGCTTGGTCAGGGTGGTAAAGTCCTCTTTCGTGGGCAGGGACGAGACTAAGGAGCGCAGGTCTGCCATGGTCACATATTTGTCGGTATGGGCCGCCTGTTGCGGTGTCGCCAGTAGCTGAGCAGCTTGCAGCATGGGGAGGGACTGAGTGCCAGAGAGCGTCAGGTGCAAGTGCACAGGATCGGCGGCGTAGCATCCAGACTATTAGGAAGCATGTCATGAAGTGGGGAGCTGTTGGCAACGTCCTGGATGTATTGAGGGCGCAGTTGTAAGGCAGAGGGTAGAATAGTCCCATTAAGCACTGCAGCCATGTGTGGCGGGGAGGTGTTCCACGAAGAATCTGTGGACCAGGAGGGCGAAATAGCACCACTCATCTGCTGTACGGGCTGGCATGTGGCAGCAGGCGGAGGGGCAGACCAGTCAGCACAAGGTGGGGAATGGTGGGGGCTGGGGGACGCCACATGGTGGGCAGGAGAAGAGGTCACAGTCTGTGGTGCCATCAGTGTCCCTGAAGCGGTGCCCCCATCCCCTGCAGGGAGATCCATTAGGGAGAAGGTGGATTGGGGGGCCGCTGCTGCGACAAGGGAGCTCCTCAGGTTGTGCTGGGAGTCCTCAGTGACCAGGGTGGCTGGTAAAATGGCGGCCTCCAGAGGTGGGGGAGGGGGTCCAGGATGGAGGGTCAGAGCGTGCAGCAATGTGGTGGCTGCAGGCTGCGCCAGGCTGTCTGATGGGAGAGGGGGGTTTGTGGGGCCCGCTGGTGTCGGTAGGGGCATGGGGGATCCCACCTGAAGCGAGTTCTGCTGAGCGGTGTCACTCGCGCCCCCGGCGCGGCGGCCATCTTGGGAGCCATGAGGAGAGTCTGTGTCGGCGGCGCCATCTTGCCTGGCGGCAGGCTGTGAGGACGGAGCTTGCGGGGGGGGAGAGCGGGTCCCCCACACATCCCCGAAGAGTGTCGCCGGCATCGGGGAGTCAGGCTGCAGTCCCGGAGGTGAGTGGAGCTCTGGAGGAAGGGCAGCCAGGGATGCAGCGGCTGCGGCGGGGACTGTGGCGGCGGGTGCCGGCATCTGCAGAGAGGCGTTCGGGGGTCTGGAGCGGGTGAAGTACGCCTCAATGTCCGCCTGGGGTGAGGAGGGATGAGTGGGGGGGCTTCCTCTTTGTCTTCCTCGCCGTTTTCCCCATAAATGAAGCCTGCAATCGGTGCTCCCTCTGTGAGTTTTTGACAGTTAGGTATCCAGTTATGCCTACCCTTTATTTTCTGCCAAAAATTCATAAAGATGTAAAAAAAAACCCAGGGAGACCTATTGTCTCGGGTAGGGGTTCAATTTTAAGTCACATTTCTGTGTTCTTAGACAAAGTACTGAGGCCCCTAGCGGAAGGTGCCAGGTCATACTAAAGAGACACTACTGACTTTTTGGTCAAATTACAACATACTGAGGTCCCATCCACAGCGATACTAGTCACACTCGATATAGTCAGCCTTTATACCTCTATTGACCATCGTAGAGGCATGAGAACAATCGAATGTATGTTACCTTCCTTGGGATGTTCTCCCAGGGAAAGTGACTTCATCCTTAGGTTGCTTGATTTGGTTTTATGCAATAATTACTTAACCTTCAATGAGAAAATATACTTACAACAAAGGGGCGTGGTGATGGGTGCCAAAGTGGCACCCACCTATGCTAATACCGTGGTGGCACACATGGAGGAGGAGTGCGTCTATGTATCCCACCACTTCGGGCATGTCCTGTAGTGGTGGAGATACATAGACGATATTTTCGTAATATGGACGGGTAATGTGCAGGAACTACAAGATTTTGTTGATTTGCTTAACCCCTAGACGACCCTGGGCGTAACTGTACGCCCAGGGCATTCCGCGGCTGCAGGGGTTAATGCGACCATATAAAGTAAAGATGGCTGATGATTATTTCAGCAGCTATCATTTGCTTACCTGCAGCCGTGGAATCGCGTCCCCCACGCCATCACGATCGCTGTGATTGGCTGCCCTTAATTTGACAGCCAATCACAGCGATTCTGATGCATTGTGGGCCGATATGATGTTGATAAACCGTGATTGGTGCTGTCAGAGACAGCACCAATCACGGTTATGCCTGGGGCCGTGTCCCACGTGACCCCCGCCCCACGATCGCCCGGATTGGCTGTTTGCCGGTAAACGGCCAATCACGGGCGAGGCGGGCAATCTAAAATATTGATCCCTCCCTGCTCGCCCTCCTTTTCGTCAGGATCGGCGAGCAGAGAGGGTGTACGTGAGTCCCGTGTGCCCCATTGCTCCCCCGGTACTGCCCCGTTGCTGCCCGGTGCCCTCAGCAGGGAGATTGTGTTAGCAGCACACTCTGTGATGCTACCACTCCCCCTGCTTGTGATCCGCCCCCTCCCTGCCCCCTCCCTTGTGCCATCAGCCCCCACCTCCTCCCTTGTGCCATCCACCCTCACCTCCTCCCTTGTGCCATCCACCCTCACCTCCTCCCTTGTGCCATCCACCCTCACCTCCTCCCTTGTGCCATCCACCCTCACCTCCTCCCTTGTGCCATCCACCCCCACCTCCTCCCTTGTGCCATCCACCCTCACCTCCTCCCTTGTGCCATCCACCCTCACCTCCTCCCTTGTGCCATCCACCCCCACCTCCTCCCTTGTGCCATCCACCCTCACCTCCTCCCTTGTGCCATCAGCCCCCACCTCCTCCCTTGTGCCATCCACCCCCACCTCCTCCCTTGTGCCATCCGCCCTCACCTCCTCCCTTGTGCCATCCACCCTCACCTCCTCCCTTGTGCCATCCGCCCCCACCTCCACCCTTGTGCCATCCACTCTCACCTCCTCCCTTGTGCCATCAGCCCCCACCTCCTCCCTTGTGACATCCGCCCCCTCCCTGCCCCCTCCCTTGTGCCATCCACCCCCACCTCCTTCCTTGTGCCATCAGCCCCCACCTCCTCCCTTGTGCCATCCGCCCCCACCTCCTCCCTTGTGCCATCCACCCCCACCTCCTCCCTTGTGACATCCACCCTCACCTCCTCCCTTGTGCCATCCGCCCTCACCTCCTCCCTTGTGCCATCAGCCCTCACCTCCTCCCTTGTGCCATCCACCCTCACCTCCTCCCTTGTGCCATCCACCCTCACCTCCTCCCTTGTGCCATCCACCCCCACCTCCTCCCTTGTGCCATCCACCCTCACCTCCTCCCTTGTGCCATCCACCCTCACCTCCTCCCTTGTGCCATCCACCCTCACCTCCTCCCTTGTGCCATCCACCCTCACCTCCTCCCTTGTGCCATCCACCCTCACCTCCTCCCTTGTGCCATCCACCCCCACCTCCTCCCTTGTGCCATCCACCCTCACCTCCTCCCTTGTGCCATCCACCCTCACCTCCTCCCTTGTGCCATCCACCCTCACCTCCTCCCTTGTGCCATCCACCCCCACCTCCTCCCTTGTGCCATCCACCCTCACCTCCTCCCTTGTGCCATCCACCCTCACCTCCTCCCTTGTGCCATCCACCCTCACCTCCTCCCTTGTGCCATCCACCCCCACCTCCTCCCTTGTGCCATCCACCCTCACCTCCTCCCTTGTGCCATCAGCCCCCACCTCCTCCCTTGTGCCATCCACCCCCACCTCCTCCCTTGTGCCATCAGCCCCCACCTCCTCCCTTGTGCCATCAGCCCTCACCTCCTCCCTTGTGCCATCCACCCCCACCTCCTCCCTTGTGCCATCCACTCTCACCTCCTCTCTTGTGCCATCCGCCCTCACCTCCTCCCTTGTGCCATCCACCCTCACCTCCTCCCTTGTGCCATCAGCCCCCACCTCCTCCCTTGTGCCATCCACCCTCACCTCCTCCCTTGTGCCATCAGCCCCCACCTCCTCCCTTGTGCCATCCACCCCCACCTCCTCCCTTGTGCCATCAGCCCCACCTCCTCCCTTGTGCCATCAGCCCTCACCTCCTCCCTTGTGCCATCCACCCCCACCTCCTCCCTTGTGCCATCCACTCTCACCTCCTCCCTTGTGCCATCAGCCCCCACCTCCTCCCTTGTGCCATCAGCCCCCACCTCCTCCCTTGTGCCATCCACCCCCACCTCCTCCCTTGTGCCATCCACCCTCACCTCCTCCCTTGTGCCATCAGCCCCCACCTCCTCCCTTGTGCCATCCACCCCCACCTCCTCCCTTGTGCCATCAGCCCCCACCTCCTCCCTTGTGCCATCAGCCCCCACCTCCTCCCTTGTGCCATCCACCCCCACCTCCTCCCTTGTGCCATCAGCCCCCACCTCCTCCCTTGTGCCATCCACCCCCACCTCCTCCCTTGTGCCATCCGCCCTCACCTCCTCCCTTGTGCCATCCGCCCTCACCTCCTCCCTTGTGCCATCAGCCCTCACCTCCTCCCTTGTGCCATCCACCCTCACCTCCTCCCTTGTGCCATCCACCCTCACCTCCTCCCTTGTGCCATCCACCCTCACCTCCTCCCTTGTGCCATCCACCCCCACCTCCTCCCTTGTGCCATCCACCCTCACCTCCTCCCTTGTGCCATCCACCCTCACCTCCTCCCTTGTGCCATCCGCCCTCACCTCCTCCCTTGTGCCATCCACCCTCACCTCCTCCCTTGTGCCATCCGCCCCCATCTCCTCCCTTGTGCCATCCACCCTCACCTCCTCCCTTGTGCCATCAGCCCCCACCTCCTCCCTTGTGCCATCCACCCTCACCTCCTCCCTTGTGCCATCAGCCCCCACCTCCTCCCTTGTGCCATCAGCCCCCACCTCCTCCCTTGTGCCATCTGCTCCAACCTTTGTGCCATCTGCCCCCCTGTGCCATCTGCCCCCCTGTGCCATCTGCCCCCCTGTGCCATCTGCCCCCCTGTGCCATCTGTTCCCCTGTGCCATCTGCCCTCTGTGCCATCCGCCCCCTGTGACATCCGCCCCCTTCATCCTCCGTCAGCCTTTCCCCCTGTCATCCTCCTCTTTCCCCCCCGTCATCCTCCTCTTCCTCCCCCCCTGTCATCCTCCTCTTTCTCCCCCCCTGTCATCCTCCTCTTCCCCCCCCTGTCATCCTCTTCTCCCCCCTGTCATCCTCCTCTTCCTCCCCCCCTGTCATCCTCCTCTTCCCCCCCCTGTCATCCTCCTCTTCCCCCCCCTGTCATCCTCCTCTTCCCCCCCCCTGTCATCCTCCTCTTCCCCCCCCCTGTCATCCTCCTCTTCTCCCCCCTGTCATCCTCCTCTTCCCCCCCCCCTGTCATCCTCCTCTTCTCCCCCCTGTCATCCTCCTCTTCTCCCCCCCTGTCATCCTCCTCTTCCCCCCCCCCTGTCATCCTCCTCTTCTCCCCCCTGTCATCCTCCTCTTCTCCCCCCCTGTCATCCTCCTCTTTTCCCCCCTGTCATCCTCCTCTTTTCCCCCCTGTCATCCTCCTCTTCTCCCCCCCTGTCATCCTCCTCTTCTCCCCCCTGTCATCCTCCTCTTTTCCCCCCTGTCATCCTCCTCTTTTCCCCCCTGTCATCCTCCTTTTCTCCCCTGTGCCCTCCCACTGTTGCTCCCCCCCCCCCATCTGTGCCAGCCTCATTGGTGGCATAGTGCAGAGTGATCAGCCAGCAGTGCCCTCTGTGTGCTGCCTGGCTGACCGCCTGAAATTTCTGACCCCCAGCCTCTCTTTGCCCCCCTCAGACCGTTCCTCCGCGCCACCCCCTTACATGCCCACCTCACTTTCTCACCCCTGTGCCAGCCTCTCCCCCTGAGTCTCTTTGCCCACTCAGACCGTTCCTCCGCCACCTGCCCACCTCACTTTCTCACCCCTGTGCCAGCCTCTCCCCCTGAGTCTCTTTGCCCACTCAGACCGTTCCTCCGCCACCTGCCCACCTCACTCTCCCACCCCTGTGCCAGCCTCTCCCCCTGACTCTGCCCACTCAGACCGTTCCTCTGCCACCCTCCCCCTCACCTGCCCACCTCACTTTCCCACCCCTGTGCCAGCCTCTCCCCCTGAGTCTTTTTGCCCACTCAGACCGTTCCTCCGCCACCCACCTCCACACCTGCCCACCCCTCTGCCATCCCCCTGTCTCTCTTGTTCTGATCAGTGACTAATCACTGAACTTTTCAGATGAAAAGAAACTGTGCCCACTTGTTGCTGATCAAAGTGTAAAAAAACACACACACACACTACACAAATAAAGTTTACTGATTTACATAATCCCCCATATCTAAATTGTAAAAAAAAATGGCCGATCGTCTGTATTCGGCTGAAGAGGCATATGCTCTTATTGCCTCTGACGCCGAAACAGCCAGCGAGGGAGAAGAGGAAGATCCTACTTTCCTTGTTTCGACTTCCTCCTCCTGTTCATCATTTAGTGATGATGAGACCCCAAGGCGTCCAAAGCGAACGCCTCGGGCAGCCTACCCCGATCTTCACCCCAGTGACCCCATCTCCACCTCAGCCCCCCATACAAGTGAGCCCATCTGGACCCCAGCCCCCCCCCCCCCCCCCCCAATTTTGAGCCACAGATTCCTGATTTTGCGGGACAATCGGGAATCCAATTTGACCCCTCAGGCTTCACTTAAACTCTTTTTCAGTGAAGAACTGATAAGTCTGATGGTCGTGCAAACTAATTTGTACGCCCAGCAGTTTCTGGCTCAGCACCCCGTCTCCTCTTTTTTTTCGGGATCCCACAGCTGGACCCCAGTTGATGCAGCAGAAATGACCACGTTTTGGGGTCTTCTGCTGCACATGGGGCTAGTTAAAACCCCCCGAATTAGGCAGTATTGGAGTGTGGATATTTTATATAACACTCCAATACACCGGATGGCCATGACAAGGCATCGCTTTGAGGCCATCCTTAAATTCCTGCATTACAACGATAATGCAAGGTGCCCCCCCCGGGATGATCCCTCTTACAACCGCCTATACAAAATTAGGCCGGTCATTGATCATCTTGCGGCCAAATTTTCGGAGGTATATATCCCAGGGAAATATATCTCCATTGACGAATCCCTTGTCAGCTTCAAGGGGAGAGTCCAATTTCGCCAGTACCTGCCAAGTAAGAGGGCAAGGTACGGCATCAAACTCCACAAACTCTGTGAGAGTACCTCAGGGTACACTCACAGATTTAGAGTTTATGAAGGGAGGGACACCCACATCCAACCTCCAGAATGTCCCCCCACTCTGGGAGTTAGTGGGAAGCTTGTGTGGGAACTGATGTTCCCACTACTGGATAAAGGTCACCACCTCTACGTGGATAACTTTTATACCAGTCTCGCTCTTTTCAAATCCCTCAGAGCCCGAGCTACTGTAGCTTGCGGCACTGTGAGGAAAAACCAGAGAGGTCTCCTGAGTCACCCTGTGGCAGAAGTACTGCGACGGGGTGTCTTCAAGGCCCATTGTAGCGACAACCTGGTATTAGTCAAATATAAGGACAAACGCGATGTCCTTATTTTGACTACTATCCATGGTCCTAGCACGACCCCTGTCCCTGTCCGCGGTACCACCACAGTAGCACTCAAACCGATTGTATTTTGGACTACAATTGGTATATGGGAGGAGTTGATTTTTCAGATTAAGTCCTCAAGCCATATAGTGCTCTGCAAAAAACAAACATCTGGTACAAGAAGTTAGCCGTGCACATGGTCCAAATGGCAATGTACAACGCTTTTGTACTTTACCGTTGTGCCGGCCACCCTGGGAAATACCTCCAGTTTCAGGAGGCAGTTGTCAAGGCCCTGATTTTTTGTGGAGGAGAAGGAGGAGGAGGGCCTAGTACTTCTGCAGCTGCAACTGGAGGTCCCCGTATCGTGCCAGGACAGCACTTTCCTGGTGAAGTCCCTCACACTGGCAAGAAGGGCAAAAGCCAGAAAAAGTATTGTGTGTGCTACAAAAGGGGGTTTAGAAAGGAAACGTGTTATCAGTGTGATACCTGTCCTGATAAACCTGGCCTCTGCATGAAAGAATGCTTCAAGACGTACCATACGTCTATGGAGTATTAATTCCCAATCTTCAAAATTCCCAAATTTGTCCTTTCCAATTCAGGTCACTGGCCACTAGAGATGAGCGGACCGTCGGACTTTTGGTCGCTCTCTCATCATGCCTGTGATCCCGGCTGCATAGTTGCGCTCCCGCGAATATGCGGGCAGGATATTCCAGGGAATTCAACATCCCTGGCCACATATTCCCGGGAGCACAACTATGCAACCGGGATCACAGGCATGACGAGAGAGCGCCCATGCCATCGGACCAAAAGTCCGAACAGTTCGCTCATCTCTACTGGCCACATGTAGGGTTTATTTTTATTTTTTTTATTTTTTTTTATATAGGGGACATAGGGTCCATTTACACAGAAAGATTATCTGCCAAAGATTTTAAGCCAAAGCCAGGAATGGATGTGAAAGAGGAGAAATCTCAGACTTTCCTTTATGACCTGATCTCTGTTTATAGTCTCTTTCCAGCTTTGGAAACAGACTATAAACAGTGGAGACCTCCGCAGTGGAATTCCAACGATTTTGCTCGGTGTGAACGCACCCTTAGGGCCAGTTCACAATGAGTAAGCACGGTGGAAATCCCACCGTGCTCAGTGTGCTGCTGTAAGTGAATGAGAGGGCACCCGCTAGTTTGAGCGGAGAGGACAGGGAGCGGACCAGCGAGCACCCTCTCATTCACTGACAGCAGCACACTGAGCACGACGGAGAGGTCCGCCACGGAATAACGCCGTGTTTACTCAGTGTGAACTGGCCCTTTAGTGGAGGGCAGACTTTCCATGACGGCATCAAATACCGACGTGGAGAGTCATACTGGCCTTACAGTTGAGCAGTGTGAAAATTGGCATTTCTAATTTTCAACCACTGCAGCACATTCAGTCCAGGAAAATACATTTTTGAAATGCTCATGCACCCTACACCTCCTAAATACATTTCTTGGGTGGTGCCGTTTCTGTAATGGCGTCCTTTTGCTTGGACATTTTTCTATTTTCCTGAGAATGTCTGCAACTGTCAGCCAACTCCGTGCATGTCTAATTTATTTTTCTCTTTTAACCCTACCTATGTGCCTGTCACCAGTGAGGTCCGTGTAGCATGAGGGCTCAAAAGGGCACTCTGTCCTTTTGGAGGCTTGTCCTGTGCCCACATAGCAATTCATTTCCACACCTATATGCAAAGTGGATACCCCCCACAAGTTGGGTCCATATGCTCACTACACCCCTTGTTAAATTCCTTGAGGGGTGTAGTTTCCATAATGTGGTCACTTGTGGGGCATATCTACTGTCTTGGTAACCTGGGGGCTTTGTTAATTTAACATGGCTTCAATCATCCTTTCCGGCCTCCAGAGGGCACTCTGTCCTTTTGGAGGCTTGTCCTGTGTCCATGTAGTAATGTATGTCCACTTATGGGGTATTTCCCCCTACGGCGGAAATTGCTCTGCTCATTCCCCCTCCACCCCACTTCTAACCCTTTGTGAAAATGAAAGATTCCAGGCTAGACCAACCTTTTAGTCTTAAAAATTAAATTTTGTATACTAAAATGTTGGTCTAGCCTAGAATCTTTCATTTTCTCAGAGGGTTAGAAGAAAAAAATACCCACTAAACATGCAGAGAATTTGCCCCCGAGTACGGAAATACCCCACATGTGGACTTAAAGTGCCAAGCGGGTGCAAGGAAAGCCTCCAAAGGGAAGGAGCACTGTTTCGGAAGCTGGATTTGATGAGAATGGAGGACGGACACTATGTTGACTTTACAAAGCGCCTGTGCTGCCAAAACAGTGGAAAATACCCACAAGTGACCCCATTATGGAAAGTACACCCCTCAAGGAATCAAACAAGGGGTGTAGTAAGCATATGGACACCACTGGTGGAAGGCACATAGGTGGAACAATGTGCTGGGAAAATCAAAAAATTCATTTTTGAATTTTTACAACCCTTTGTTCCACATTGTGCCTGCCACCAGTGGGGTCCATATGCGCACTACACCGCTTGTTACATTCCTTAAGGGGTGTAGTTTCCATAATGGGGTCACTTGTAAGGGGTTTCTACTGTTTTGGCAGCACTGGGCCTTTGTAAAGGCAACATGGCCTCCGTCCTCCAATCTGGCCAAATCGAGCTTCCAAAATCCAAACAGCGCTCCTTCCCTTTGGAGGCTTTCCTAGCGCCCGCTTGGCATTTCACGTCCACATGTGGGGTATTTCCGTACTCGTGGGGAATTGCTCTACATGTCTAGCAGGTTTTTTTCTTTTTTAACCCCTTGTGAAAATGAAAAATTTGAGACTAGACTAACATTTTAGTTTAAAATATAAAATTTTTCATTTTCATGGCACATTATTCCACATTTGTACCAGTCACCAGTGGGGTCCATAAGCTTACTATACCCCTTGTTAGGTTCCTTGAGGGGTGTAGTTTCCATAATGAGGTCACTTGTGGGGGGTTTCTACTGTTTTGGCAGCACTGGGCCTTTGTAAAGGCAACATGGCCTCCGTCCTCCAATCTGGCCAAATCCAGCTTCCAAAATCCAAACAGCCTTCCTTCCCTTTGGAGGCTTTCCTAGCGCCCGCTTGGCACTTTATGTCCACATGTGGGGTATTTCTCTAAATTGCAGAAACAGGGCAATACATTTTGTGGTGCATTTCTCTGGTAATAGGTTTTCTATTATGAGAGAAATTGGATTACAATATAATTTGTGCACAGAAAATTGAAATTTTCTATTTTCTTACACATTTAGCTTTTATTTCTGTGACTCAACTAAAGAGTTTAAAAACTTTTTGGGAGTAATTTTGAACAGTTTAGGGGGGGCAGTTTCTGAAATGGGGTGATTTGTAGGGGGGTTATTACATACAATCCCCTTAAATTCACTTTAAACCTCAACTGGTCCCTAACAAAATCTGATTTTGAAATTTTCTCGAAAATTTGGGAAATTGTTGCTAAACTTTTAAGCTTTCTAGTGTTTTAAAAAATTGAAAGCAAGTTTAAAAAATGCTGCCAACATAAAGTAGACATATTGCTAATGTTATTTAGTGTCTAATTTATGTGGTATAACTATTTTCCTTACAGGCAGAATATTTTAAAGTTAGAAAAATGAAAATTTTCTCAATTTTTCACATTTTTCATAGGTATTCGCTATAAATATTCGCTCAAATTTACCAGTAATATAAAGTAGACTATGTCACGAGAAAACAATCTCAGAATCAGTAGGATATGTAAAAGCATCTAGACATTATTAATGGATAAAGTGAAACAGGTCAAATTCGCAAAATTTGGCCTGGTCCACTGGGTCATTTTGGGCTTGGTCCTCAAAGGGTTAATAGCTTCGACAACACGATTAAATTCACCATGACGTTTGACCACACTCAAATTCATTATTTGGACGTACTAGTCACAAAGGGAAAGGACAGACTGCACACTGATATTTTCGTAAAAGAAACGGACTGTAACACTATCCTCCACTATGACAGTTGCCATCCGAGAAGAGCCACTAATGCCCTACCATACAGTCAAATGTTAAGAGCGAGACGCATAATTGACAATGAGTACAGTTTGACAGATGCCCTGACAACCATGGGCAACAATTTTTCCGAAAGAGGTTACCCCCACAAGGTGATCCATGACTGTAAGGAGAGGGTGAGAAACATCCAACGCAGGGACTTACTAGTGACAAAGAACAAACAAGCATCAGATAGAATACATTTTGTGACTACATATAACGACTTCTCTTCACAAATCAACAAAATTATACTGAGACATTGGAAAATCATTTCACGTAACCACAATAACATTACAGAATTGACACGACCCCCCCTCATGTCCTACAGACGGAGCAGAAATTTGAAAGACAGATTAGTCACTTCAGATCTCAACAAACATAAACAGGATAAACAAACATACCTGACAGCCAAAAGAACGGGTTCCTTCCCTCGTCTTGGATGCGGGAATTGCAAACATATGATTAAGGGTTCCATCTTTACACATCCTATGACTCAAAAAGAATATGATATTAAACACTTCCTTACATGTCCATCTGATTGGGTAGTTTATGTCCTGACCTGTCCCTGTAATAAGTTATATGTTGGCGAGACAACATAGGATTTAAAAACAAGCCTGGCACAGCATAGATACTCTATTAGAAAGAAAGAACTTGACTTACCAGTGTGGAAACACTTCGCAGAAAGGGGACACACGGAAAAAGATTAAATTTCATGATCTTGGACCGTGTGGAACCCTTGAAACGAGGAGGTGACAGGCACTCAATTCTTATGAAAAAAGAATGACATTGGATTCATGAATTAAACACCTTGCAACCTTCAGGGCTGAATGTGGAGTATAAAGTTACAACTTCTATGTTCAGATAAATTCCACATCTTAGTATCAATGTTTATGATTCCGCCTTGCATCATTTGAGTAGGAATATATAGGGGACTCATTTATAACAAAATTATGCGGATCTATATATATATATGTATCGAAATGATCTTTGTACTTACAATTTTATGTCTGGATTCTCTTAGATTTTCTACTCGTATGGAGAGTGAACGTAGCGGAGAGAGAGACACGCCCTTACCTGCATATCACCATTGAGAATAATTCACACCATGCGCTTGTGGCAGGACAAGTATCCACACTATGGCAGGAGGATTGGTACCAGTTCATACATCTCGCGCGGTTCCCGTACGGCTGTTGGACTTTGGTTACTACCCGCTAACTACTTGCCCGTTCCGGACGAGAATCGGCGGAGCCCCCCGTCTAGTGGACAGTCCAGCCTAGCATGAGTAATGTTTAGGAATGAATCATGTTTTTCTCTTTATACGGCCTTACGATTGCCTCTTAATTTAGGAATTCATCTGTTATTGTTCAGTTTACTGTGGCGTCTCTCAATGGATCCGGTTTAGTGTTTCACTCTCCTCAAGAAAGTTTATAACATATTTCAAGTGATCTTTTTGTATATATATGTTGTTATTTATCACGATAGATGTTTTCCACTACTATATCATGCACCGGTTTTCTTCTAATCACTATATAGGACTGATAGGTCCCTTACTGTGAGTGACATATTGATAAACCAATCACGTTTGTTTTGCATAATGATGTGTGGATATTTAAATCAGCCCTTGAGTTCACTGAATTGCACTTGAAAATGGCGGATACCCCGCCGAAACGTCGTGCTATGCTGTGTTGCTGTGTTTGAAACTTTCAAAATAAAACACTAAGTTTTTTCACTCGATTGGTGTGCTGCGGATCATCGTCCTCTCTACTTACTGAGGTTCGTAGTCGGAACCAAGTCTGCTGGCACCCGCCTCTCTTGGACTTGTAGTGCCACTCGCATCCAATTCCTCTCCTGTAATATATATATATATATATATATATATATATCCATCCTGTATTATATATTTCCTGTAGGAACCAGATTCGTTACGAACTTTGCAAAAAGTTTGGTTCGGTACGAATCTGTTTAAAATAACAACGGTGACGCAAAATTGTACTTTTTCACAGAATGGACCAGGATACAAGGGATTATTACTCCTATAATGCCTTGTATCCTGGTTTTCTGTGAATATCAAGATGTGTGACGCCACTACAGGAAGCGCCTCAGCGCGCCAGCAGCATCTCAGTGTGCGGCCACAGCTTAAGAGAAAGAGGAGCTCCATATTAGATAGAGAGGGAAGAGAGATAGATAGATGGATAGCCAAACAACTAGATAGATAGAGGGAGAGATAGCAAAGGAATAGAAAGTGTTAGTGAGAGAAGCAGGAGAAAGGAAGAGAAAAAAACAAATAGCAAGATCCAGGGAAAGCTGGATATAGAAGATAAGGCGATAGATAGGGAAAGGGGCTGAGAAATCAAGATATAGGGAGAGATAGGCATGTAAATAAAAAAATAGGGAGATTTAGGGAGAGAAAAAAAAGAAATAGGGAGAGAAAAGTGAGAAAAGAGTCAGGACACGTAGCATTGAACCAGCTCCTGTCCCGTGACCGAGAGTACACGCTACACGTTGCTGCTCTGCTGGGTGCCGTCAACCCTGTTTAGCTGCACCCAAAAAAGTTTTTAAAAAAGTTATTAAAAAAATTGTTTTAAAAAATTACAAAATATTTCAAAAAAGTAAATAAAAAGTTTGTTTCTTATAAGCTGTTATAGGTGAAGTAACCTACAGAAGCCATTTTTTTTAAAAAAAATTCTCATTTCATTTCCCCCCACCCAAATAAATATGTCCAAGCGTCCTACTTCCAGCACTTTCCAGGCAAGGACTGCAACAGCAGGCGGTAAGGGTAGGAGAAGTGGCAGCACCAGGCTCGGTGGCAGCCGGGGTAAAAGGCGTGGCAGCAGGGTGCAGCTTCCCCAGACACCCACGGGCCATGTAAGAACCACACAGCCAGCGGTTCTAGATTGGCTTACCCAATCCTCGAGTTCCACCGCCCAAAGCTCCCAAACGAGGAGTCAACAATCGGTTAGATCATCCGACACCACCCTTACATGGGACGGTCAGCAAGAGTCCTCTGCCCCGTCCCCTGTTATTAATATGCCACTCACCTTTGGGGCACCTTCTGCCAGGGAACTCTTGGCAAACCTGGATTTGCCCTGGAGTCTCTACCACTTTTTAGTGATGATGATGAGGAGGTAGTAGTCCCCCAAAGGCAGCAGGTGGAACGTGCAGAGGCTGCAGAGGAAGTGTTGGCTGTAAGCGGTCAACAGAGCCAGGGAGGGGCATCCAGTGCCACACCTGAGATCCTGTCCCAGCCACCGGAGGAAAGTAGCAGTGATGATGATGATGTCGCTGATCGGACGTGGTGCCCTCAAACAGTATTATTCTCTGCATCATCAGGGTAGGAAATAGAGGGAGGGGTAGAAGACAAACTACCAGGCACAGTTCATTACCTCAAAGCCTTGGTCCTGAGAGGGGACCCCCAGGCAGCGGTGGCAGTGAACAGGCCGCAAGACCCCCACGGTCCTCTGTCGTCTGGCAGTTCTTTCGGCTGGGGACAGATAAACACATCGCTCTGTGCCTGCTGTGCAATGAGAGGGTCAGTCGTGGCAGGGGTGATAATCTTGGGACAACATCCATGAGGAAGCACATGGAAAGGCAACACCAACAGGCCTGGAAAAACCGTGACCCCAATACCACCTCCTGTCAGGATGCACCATACACTGCAGATCCCATCATGCAGCATCCTGTCACTGCAGCTCAGGCCTCGTCAGCCTCAGGTGCCAGCAGCAGCACAGTCTCACTGCCATGTACACCCCTAATGAGGCAGCAATCCCTGACCGAGTCCATGGCCAAACGTCAGGTGTACTGCAGCAGCCATCCCATGGCCCAGAAACTGGCCGGACACCTGGTTAAGCTGCTGGTGCTTCAGTCCCTGCCATTTAATCTTGTGGACCCCTAGCCTTTCAGGGATTTTGTGGCGTGTGCGCACCCCAGATGGCGAGTCCCCAGCCGCCACTACTTCTCTGGCAAAGCTGTCCCATCACTGCACAGTTATGTGAAGAGAAAGGTTGGCGACTCATTGGGACTCTCGGTGTCCAAGACCGTGCACCTAAGTGCTGATGTCTGGTCCTCTAATTATTGTCAAGGCCAGTACATGCCAGTTACTGCCCATTGGGTCAACATCCTCCCAGGAGACCATCAGGAAGTTGGCCCATTCTTGCCACTGTCACCTCCCCGGTGCTTTAGGGGGCCAGCAGCGGGTAGCACAAGTTCTGCCTCCACCACCACTGCAGTCCAACCTGACCCAGTGTCTTACCACCGATGTCAGGCCCGCCGCTCTCAGGCTGTCCTCCATTTGGTTAGCCTGGGTCAACGAAGCCACAGTGGGCAGGAGCTCCTCCGGACCATCAGGGAGGAGATAGCTGAATGGCTGACCCCACGTCGACTAACGGTGGGAAGTGTCGTTGCGGACAATGGAAGGAACATTGTCTCTGCAGTTCAGCGGGGAGGGCTGACTCATACACCTTGTATGGCACATGTGATCAACCTCATAGTGCACAGGTTTCTCCGATCATTTCATGCACTACATGACCTTCTGAGGATGTCACGTAGAGTGTGCAAACACTTCAGCCACTCCTACGCTGCAAGGAACACCCTGCTCGGAATCCAGAGACAGCGCGGTATGCCCCAACATCGGCTAACCTGCGACATGCCAACCCGCTGGAATTCTGCCCTCCATATGCTCGACCGCCTGTACGAGCAAAGGTCAGCCGTAACAGACCACCTCATGGGGCAGTCAGGCAGCTTCATGCCACACTGCGACTTCCAAGTAACACACTGGCAGTTAATGCGGGAAGTCTGCCAATTGTAGATCCCTTTTGAGGACGCGACTCTCTTTTTGAGCAGGCAGGACTATGGGATCAACGACATCATCCCACTCCTCCATGTTCTGGAAAGTGCGCTGACCAACATCATCAGCGAGGATTCCCAGGCAACAACTCCAAGGCTGAACATCGCCTTGAGCCCAGAGCTGGATGAAGTGCAGATAGAAGTTGAGGAGGAGGAAGATGTCTACGCCCAGCCATTCCGCACACCGCCACCTGGCTTCTCTGCCTCTCCATCACAGGAGGAGATGGATGATGAGGTGGTAGAGGAAGAGGAGGAAGACCCCAGCAGACCCTGGAACTACACTGAGGACAGTGAAGAGGAGAGACGGTCATTGTCCTTGGTGCAGATGGCAAGGTGTCTGCGGGAGTGTCTGCGGAATGATAGCCGGATTGTGGACATCCGCCAGAGGGACCAATACTCGCTGGCCACCCTGTTGGATCCTCGCTTCCGCGGCAAAATGGCTGAATTTTTCCCGCCATCACAGAGGGAGGCTAAACTGGTGTACTACAGGGACATGCTCACCAGTCAGTTGGTCTCAACTTACCTGCAAGACCAGCCAGGTTCCCAGACAACATCCGCTGGGGGGGAACCAGCGCGCTCCACTCCCACCACTACTAGTGGAGGCGTCAGAAGTCGCTACAGCCTGCAAGCCCTCATGAGCGATTTCATGCAGCCAGCTGGTGAAGAAAGGACACAGCTCCGGACTCATGGCGTGGACCAGCATGAGGTCAGCCACCAGGTCACTGCCTACCTTGATTCCACCCTGCCCCAAAGTGTCACCGACCCTGTGCAGTACTGGAGCCCCAAAGTGTCACCGACCCTGTGCAGTACTAGGCAGAAAAACTGGAGATTTGGCCTCAACTGGCAGAGTTTGCCTTGGCTCTGCTGTCCTGCCCAGCCAGTAGTGTGGCGTCCGAGAGGGTATTTAGTGCGGCGGGTAACATCGTAACACCGCAAAGAACGAGGCTCTCTTGCCACAGTGTGGAGATGCTGACTTTTGTTAAGATGAATCGTGCCTGGATTACATCGGATTATACCACCCCCCTGCCTGATGTGAATGACTAAGTCATCAGTCACCCGTCTTGCATGGCAATCCGTGTGTCCAAGAAATTGACCGTAATATCCTAAATATGTGCCCAACGTCCGTAATTTAACTTAAGTAATGTTCCCCCCTTAGACCCCAATTTTTTAAAAAAAAATCACCTTACAAATTCCCAACTTAATTCGGATACATTTGAAAAAACAGATCCCCATTTCCAAATTTGATGCCCATGGTGTGTTGGCCATTTAGCATCTCCACACCAGATTAATGCCTCACACCAGTGCACCGTCCAACCCATACCCCAAGAACAGTAGCAACCCTAAAATAATCCCCATGACTATGCTTCACAAACGTGTGGATTTCACCTTTTGTGAACTATAGCCGTGGGGTTCTATCCCTGGCACCCGTGCCAAGGAACACTACTCACCGTTTTGTGAGCGGGTACTAACTGTTCTTGAGGTATTTTGTGGATATCATGAGAGTAGTGAAATCTTGCACCACAAATCCCGATGGGGTTCTTCTGTGTGCAAATGATTTCACGCCCCTCATGCAGTCACGCGTGGAATAAGGCTGTCTATGGGGTATATATCACGGAGGCTGCTGTCCTTCAACTGTGATATAAAAACCACCACAGTTAGTTACAGCAACAAACAGTTGCTGAAAGGCCGGTTATCTTGCCTTATTTACGGGGGCCTTTACAATAGGAGGCTTTTTTGGGGTTCCCTGCTGGCTAAAATCCCCAGCGCATCGTTGGCTGATTTTATGCCACCTTCAGTACTATGGGGCTGGGCGCAAGTACCCAGTTCAGCGCAGAACTGCGTATGTCCGGCCGGCACCCTAGTACTGAATGCCATTTGGTGAACAGTATAAAAAGGCCCTGTGGATTTTACTCAGCAGACCCGC
Source organism: Dendropsophus ebraccatus (assembly GCF_027789765.1). Classification (NCBI taxonomy): domain Eukaryota; kingdom Metazoa; phylum Chordata; class Amphibia; order Anura; family Hylidae; genus Dendropsophus; species Dendropsophus ebraccatus. The sequence continues at coordinate 370,157 of NC_091467.1, read as the reverse complement.
AGCCACATGTGAAGGTACCCATAGGGTGAGGTTTTTTGGGAGTGACAAAAGTGAGGGTGAGAGGTCACTCCCATACCCCATCAGGGGTTTTTCCCCTACCCACTTTAAAAGATAAGTCCAGGCAGTCAATAACTTTCTGTACCCTTACTTGAGCCAGAAACTTATAAATTGCCCGAATTTATCCTTCAAGCCAGCTGGTGACACCACTAAAAAACACAAAAGCATACATCCATTGGGTTGGGCCCTACACTGGGTTATGACATCAAATTGGTGTTAAAAAGAGATTCTAAAGCCTTCTTGAATCTGTGCCTTTTTAAATGTCCTTTCTTCTCCTCATGGATTCTGTGGGTGAGGTTCTCTGTCTATTTTACCGTATCCGTATCCTGCTAGACTAGGTGTAATGTTAGAGGGGGGGGGGGGGGGGGGTTTGTAACGTTGACTGTCCTGTGCTGAACTCTACATCAACATGTTGTCATGTTTACAGAATGATTTTTACACACATGCATATCCTTAGCTTCAAACTTCAGTTGTCTGTACTAGGTCCTTCTGGGTCCAAAAGAATACTACTCCTACTAATGCCCCCACCGTCAATTGTCTATTTGGAAACATACTGGGTGGAATCAAGAGCTGCGGAAGCTGCCATCTCAACTTGTCTGTTCTCAACAATACTGGCCTGGGAGCCATCAACTGCTGCCTCCTCCTGCTCCTCAACTTGTCTCTTCTCAACTATGCTGTCCTGGGTGCAATCCAGTGCTGCCGCCTCATCCTTCTCCTCAACTTTTTTTTATTAATATTATTATTTTTTATTCACTATTTTTTAACCATTTTTGCACTTTGATTTTTTCCACTTTTTTCATTGTAATAGCAACTGCAACTAAACGAAACTACATGTATACCCTATCAGACTCCCACTATTGTAGCTGCAATTATTGAGCTCATGGGCGTAGCTAATGTCTCCTGGGCCCTGGTGCGAGAGGCCAACTTGGGCCCCCCCCCCTCCTTTCACGACCAAGTGATGCTATTGGTGTGTGTGTGTATATATATATATATATATATATATATATATATATATACACACACACACCAAGACAGATATTACCACTAACACCAGCATATTGGAAGAGAAAGTATTATCACCGTACATATTACCGCCATACTGTTACTGACCAAATCCTGTATACTGAGACCAATATTACCAGTAATACCAGTATATAGGGAGGAAACATTACTGCCACACCACAACCACTACCATCACCACCATATTGTTACTGACCAAATCCTATATACTAAATCACCTCATCCAGTCATATAGAGGTGGCCCCAGCTCTACACAGGCTCTATACACCATATACATTACAGTGCAGTTATATCAGGTGACTCACAGGGGGACGTCTTCTCTGATCGGAGTTCTTTCCTTTTCATCTTCTTCTCCATCTGCCCTGGGCCGTTATGAGAACTTCTCCACAGAATCTGCCTGACAGACATATTAGTCTCCTCACTCTGGCACCATCCTCATCTATATACACACTGCACATCTGTATTGGCCCCTTTACACAATCCTTTAGTGGGTAGCCCTGACTCTATGTGACCCCCTAATAATATATGCCCCCCTCTGTGTATTCCCTCTCCCCCCTATGTTGCCCCCCCAAATAGATGGCCCCCTCTACCCCCTCCCTTATAGATGGCCTCCTCTCCCCCCATGTTGCCCTCCTTATAGATGGCCCCCTCTCCCCCCACCCTCCCTTATAGATGGCCCCCTCTCCCCCCCACCCTCCCTTATAGATGGCCTCCTCTCCCCCCTCCATATAGATGGCCCCTCTACCCCCTTCCTTATAGATGGCCCCCTCTCCCCCCCACCCTCCCTTATAGATGGCCTCCTCTCCCCCCTCCATATAGATGGCCCCTCTACCCCCTTCCTTATAGATGGCCCCCTCTCTCCTCACCCTCCCTTATAGATGGTCCCCTTCCCCCCCTCCCTTATAGATGGTCCCCTTCACCCCCCCTCCCTTATAGATGGTCCCCTTCACCCCCCCTCCTCCCTTATAGATGGTCCCCTTCACCCCCCTCCTCCCTTATAGATGGTCCCCTTCACCCCCCCTCCTCCCTTATAGATGGTCCCCTTCACCCCCCCACCCTCCCTTATAGATGGTCCCCTTCACCCCCCCACCCTCCCTTATAGATGGTCCCCTTCACCCCCCCCCCCTTATAGATGGTCCCCTTCACCCCCCCTCCTCCCTTATAGATGGTCCCCTTCACCCCCCCACCCTCCCTTATAGATGGTCCCCTTCACCCCCCCCCCCCTTATAGATGGTCCCCTTCACCGACCCCCTCCCTTATAGATGGTCCCCTTCACCCCCCCCTCCTCCTCCCTATAGATGGTCCCCTTCACCCCCCCCCCCCTCCTCCTCCCTTATAGATGGTCCCCTTCACCCCCCCCCCCCCTTATAGATGGTCCCCTTCACCGACCCCCTCCCTTATAGATGGTCCCCTTCACCCCCCCCCTCCTCCTCCCTTATAGATGGTCCCCTTCACCCCCCCCCTCCTCCTCCCTTATAGATGGTCCCCTTCACCCCCCCCCTCCTCCTCCCTTATAATGGTCCCCTTCACCCCCCCCCCCCCCTTATAGATGGTCCCCTTCACCGACCCCCTCCCTTATAGATGGTCCCCTTCACCCCCCCCCCCTCCTCCTCCCTTATAGATGGTCCCCTTCACCCCCCCCCCCCCTCCTCCTCCCTTATAGATGGTCCCCTTCACCGACCCCCCCCCCCCTTATAGATGGTCCCCTTCACCGACCCCCTCCCTTATAGATGGTCCCCTTCACCCCCCCCCCTCCTCCTCCCTTATAGATGGTCCCCTTCACCCCCCCCCCTCCTCCTCCCTTATAGATGGTCCCCTTCACCGACCCCCTCCCTTATAGATGATCCCCTTCACCCCCCCCCCTCCTCCCTTATAGATGGTCCCCTTCACCCCCCCCCCCCTCCTCCCTTATAGATGGTCCCCTTCACCCCCCCCCTCCTCCCTTATAGATGGTCCCCTTCACCCCCCCCCCTCCTCCCTTATAGATGGTCCCCTTCACCCCCCCCTCCTCCCTTATAGATGGTCCCCTTCACCCCCCTCCTCCCTTATAGATGGTCCCCTTCACCCCCCCTCCTCCCTTATAGATGGTCCCCTTCACCCCCCCACCCTCCCTTATAGATGGTCCCCTTCACCCCCCCTCCCTTATAGATGGTCCCCTTCACCGACCCCCTCCCTTATAGATGGCCCCCTCTCCCCCCCCCCTCCCTTATAGATGGTCCCCTTCACCCCCCCCACCCTCCCTTATAGATGGTCCCCTTCACCCCCCTCCTCCCTTATAGATGGTCCCCTTCACCCCCCCTCCTCCCTTATAGATGGTCCCCTTCACCCCCCCACCCTCCCTTATAGATGGTCCCCTTCACCCCCCCCCCTTATAGATGGTCCCCTTCACCGACCCCCTCCCTTATAGATGGTCCCCTTCACCCCCCCCCCCCCCCCCCTTATAGATGGTCCCCTTCACCGACCCCCTCCCTTATAGATGGTCCCCTTCACCCCCCCCCCCCCTCCTCCCTTATAGATGGTCCCCTTCACCCCCCCCCCCCTCCTCCCTTATAGATGGTCCCCTTCACCCCCCCCCCCCTCCTCGCTTATAGATGGTCCCCTTCACCCCCCCTCCTCCCTTATAGATGGTCCCCTTCACCCCCCCCCTCCTCCCTTATTGATGGCCTCCTCTCCCCCTTCCTTATAAATGCCCCCCTCTTTCCCCCCACCCATACAGGCTGATAAAAAAACAAAACTTAACTCACCTGACATCGCGCTCCCACGTTGATCCTCACTCCTTCGGTCTGTCCCCGGCTGCTGCGCGGCTGCTGGGGGTGTCGCGTCTTATCCCCGGCAGCGCGCGCATCCCAGAGCTCCCTGCGCGCCGGAACTGGAAGTCAGGGCCCAAGGCGCGCAGGGAGCTCTGGGATGCGTGCGCTGCCGGGGATAAGACGCGACACGGCAGCCGCGCAGCAGCCGGGGGAAGACGGTGTCGGACTCTTGTGACCGCAAGCAAAACAATGCTTGCGGTCACAAGAGTGATCGAAAGGGAGGGCCTTGCGGGGCCCTGAGGGCCCCCCTTTGTGGGCTACGCCACTGATTGAGCTGTTATAGCAAGGTTCTTTTTTCGAACTTTTCAAAAGTTTGCTTATCCCTATATATCTTGTATTATGTATATCCTGTATAATATATAAATCCTGTGTTATATATCCTAATATATATATATATCCTGTATTATATATATCTCCTTTATTATATATCCTGTATTATATATATCTCCTTTATTATATATCCTGTATTATGTATCTCCTGTAATATATATATATATATCCTGTATTTTTATATATATCTATATATATCTATATATATATCTATATATATCCTGTATTATTATATATCCTGTGTGTGTGTGTGTGTGTGTGTGTGTATATATATATATATATCCTGTATTATATACATACATATCCTGTATTATATACATACACATCCTGTGTTATATATCCTAATATATATAATACAGGATATATAAAACAGTATATATATTAGGATATATAACACAGGATGTGTATGTATATAATACAGGATATGTATGTATATAATACAGGATATATATATATATATATATACACACTGTTTTATATATCCTGTATTATATATATCTCTTTTATTATATAGCCTGTATTATGTATCTCCTGTATTATATATATATATATCCTGTATTATATCTCCTGTAATACAGTTAGGGCCAGAAATATTTGGACAGTGACACACTTTTGGCGAGTTGGGCTCTGCATGCCACCGCATTGGATTTGTAATGAAACCTCTACAACAGAATTCAAGTGCAGATTGTAACGTTTAATTTGAAGGGTTGAACAAAAATATCTGATAGAAAATGTAGGAATTGTGCACGTTTCTTTACAAACACTCCACATTTTAGGAGCTCAAAAGTAATTGGACAAATAAACATAACCCAAACAAAATATATATATTTTTTCAATATTTTAATGCGAATCCTTTGGAGACAATCACTGCCTTAAGTCTGGAGCCCATGGACATCACCAAACGCTGGGTTTCCTCCTTCTTAATGCTTTGCCAGGCCTTTACAGCCGCAGCCTTCAGCTCTTGCTTGTTTGTGGGTCTTTCCGTCTTAAGTCTGGGTTTGAGCGTGTGAAATGCATGCTCAATTGGGTTAAGATCTGGTGACTTGGCCATTGCAGAATGTTCCACTTTTTTGCACTTATGAACTCCTGGGTAGCTTTGGCTGTATGCTTGGGGTCATTGTCCATCTGTACTATGAAGCGCCGTCCGATCAACTTTGCAGCATTTGGCTGAATCTGGGCTGAAAGTATATCCCGGTACACTTCAGAACTCATCCGGCTGCTCTTGTCTGCTGTTATGTCATCAATAAACACAAGTGACTCAGTGCCAATGAAAGCCATGCATGCCCATGCCATCACGTTGCCTCCACCATGTGTTACAGAGGATGTGGCGTGCCTTGGATCATGGGCCGTTCCCTTTCTTCTCCACACTTTTTTCTTCTTATCATTCTGGTCCAGGTTAATCTTTGTCTCATCTGTCCATAGAATAATTTTCCAGAACGGAGCTGGCTTCTTGAGGTGGTTTTCGGCCTGTCTATTTTTGGAATTGATGAATAGTTTGCATCTAGATGTGAACCCTTTGTATTTACTTTCATGGAGTCTTCTCTTTACTGTTGACTTAGAGACAGATCCACCGACTTCCCTGAGAGTGTTCTGGACTTCAGTTGATGTTGTGAACGGGTTCTTCTTCACCAAAGAAAGTATGAGGCGATCATCCACCACTGTTGTCTTCGGTGGACGCCCAGGCCTTTTTGAGTTCCCAAGCTCACCAGTCAATCCCTTTTTTCTCAGAATGTACCCGACTGTTGATTTTGCTACTCCAAGCATGTCCGCCGTCTCTCATGTCCGCCGTCTCTCATGTCCGCCGACTCTCATGTCTGCTATCTCTCTGATGGATTTTTTTTTCAGCCTCAGGATGTTCTGCTTCACCTCAATTGAGAGTTCCTGTGACCGCATCTTGTCTGGTCACAGCAACAGCTTCCAAATGCAAAACCACACACCTGGAATCAACCCCAGACCTTTTACCTACTTCATTGATTACAGGTTAACGAGGGAGACGCCTTCAGAGTTAATTGCAGCCCTTAGAGTCCATTGTCCAATTACTTTTGGTCCCTTAAAAAAGAGGAGGCTATGCATTACAGATCTATGATTCCTAAACCCTTTCTCCGATTTGGAAACTCTCATATTGCAGCTGGGAGTCTGCACTTTCAGCCCATATTATATATATAATTGTATTTCTGAACATGTTTTTGTAAACAGCTAAAATAACAAAACTTGTTTCACTGTCCAAATATTTCTGGCCCTAACTGTATGTATCCTGTGTGTGTGTGTGTATGTGTGTGTATATATATATGTGTGTGTATATATATATATATATATATACACACACATACACACAGTGGTGCCTTGAATTACGAGCATAATCCGTTCCGGGGCCGTGCTTGTAATCCAAATCCACTCTTAAACCAAAGCAAATTTTCCCATAAGAAATCACTTATATGTAGACAATTGGTTCCACATCCCAAAAATAATGATTATTATTCTGAACAACATGTAAAACAGATGAAACAAACATTGGAGATGGGAAACACAAGGGCTGACAGAGACTGCAGGGAGCAGGAAGGAATAAGCAGGGTATATATGTGGGCACATACATGCAGCGCTCTCTGTCCGGGGAGAGAGGGGTTACAGCTATGGAGAGATTACCTCCTCAGTCCTGTCCCCTGATGTAAGCCCCAGCCTGGAGTGGATCTGCTATGATTTGGAAGGTGAGGGAGACTTCCTGGGTCAGAGTACAGGGCTGTAGACCCCGCTATGCAGACAATGCCCCTCCCCCACTCCCCCTCCCACCCAGTACAGGGAGCTCTTACACCAAAGCAATGCTCTTACACCAAGTCACTATTTTGAAAAACTGTGAGCTCTTATACCAAAACGCTCTTAAACCAAGTTACTCTTAAACCAAGGTACCACTGTATATATATATATCCTGTATTACATATGCTGCACTATATGATTTACTATATATGCTCTATAATATGTCCTGTATTATATATGAAATATTATACCCACTGTACTATATATGCTGTATTATATTACATCCATCAGCTTGTACATTGCCATCTATAGGCGCACGTCATATACCTTAGCTTATATCGCATTGTTTCGCCGTCCCTCAGACCTTGAAATCCATTGGTTTTATGCAAAACTAAACTATGAATGTTATTTTCTCCTTTCAGCATGAGGCGCTGGCGGAGTGTTTCCATGGAAGCTTTGTGGCCGTCTCCACCTGTTGCGGTAGCATCTGTGAGCTGTCATGTTTCCCATAGAGGGTAAGGGGTGTGGGGTAGCTGCTGTCACTAGTCGGGGGTCTCTCTCGCCCCTTTGCTCACGTTTTCCTTCTACATTTAGTGGAGGAGACAGCTTGACCTTTAATAACCTGCGCCTATGGGAGAAGGGGGATGGGGGAGACCTGACCGTCACTCCGAGCCACTGTCATATAAGAAGCCGCTACTACATGTTCTTGGTCATTAACCCCTAAAATTCTGACAAAGTTTCCATGAAATGAGAATCACAGAACTGAGAGAGTTCTCCATAAGGACAGGGACACATTCCCTATAATACAAGGACCTGTCCGAGCAGTGATAAGGAAGGGGTTAACAGTATAAATTATTTTTGTTGGGATCTTAAAATCTGAATATATGCTTACAATTTTCATAGGAGCAGAGGCGGACATATCATTTGAGCTATATACTCTCACACAGCATCCAGTGTACAATGCACCAAGTTCAACAGCTGTAAACACTACAACTCCCAGCATGTACTGCAGCCCTTAGGATGTGCTGGGATTTGAAGTAAAAATTAGCAGACAACTCAAGGGATTGTCCTCTCGGAAACTACAACTCCCAGCATTTTCTGAGAGCTTCATAGGTGTAAGGCATTGTGAGAGTTGTAGTTCTTGTTATTCAGTTAGCTATGGTCACATACATCAGTGCAGGATGGGACCAGGTCTGCATGCCGCTTCTGACGGTTTCTTTATTTGGGTGCCCCCAATGATCAGTTGTATTGGTGGCCACAGGTACCCCAGTCCCACACTGCGGCCTGCACAGACTGCAGTAGATTCCTCTAGTGGGCCCTGGCATCTGTGCTGTACTGTAGGGCCCTCCCGATGACACCAGGACACATGTACCAGATACCCGGGGGAGTACATATGTGTGCGCCTTCAAGGCAGAAAGGTTGAGAAACAAACAGGTTATGGGGCCCAAACACATTTTTTGCACAGGGACCCTCTGCAGTCTGTGTCCGCCCCTGCATAGGAGACACTGCTTGGACTCTGTATATAGTACGCTCTTAAAGTGACTCTGTACTCACAATCTGACCCCCCCCACACACTTCGGATAGCTGCTTTTAATCCAAGATCTGTCCTGCGGTCCGTTCGGCAGGTGATGCAGTTATTGTCCTAAAAAACAATTTTCAAACTTGCAGCCCTGTGCCCTATGGCTGTGGCCTAGATTGTGTATGCATTAGTCTGGCACACCCTCTCTGTCCCTCCTCCACACCCTCTTCATCATTAGGAATGCTCCAGCAGATTGTCTCCTATTCCTCAGCTGTGTCAGCACGGCACATGGACTGGATCGTTAAGGCACCTGTGCAATGTTCAGTCAGGAGGAAATGTTTCAGTGGCATTCCTAATGATGAAGAGGGTGAGGAGGAGGGACGGAGGGGGTGGTGCAAAGTTACAGCACAGATACTCCCGTTGGGCACAGAGCTGCAATTTTAACACCTGCTGAACGGGCCGCAGGACAGATCTTGGATTACAAGCAGCTATCCGGAGGTACAAGTGGTTTTGGGGGGGGTCAGATTGTGGGTACAGAGTCACTTTAACATCTTGAGCTTCTCTATGTTGAGAAATATTTAGATGTTTAGATTAGGGGTAAGCAAACTTTTGAAAAGGTTAGTCAGCCTTGGAGTGGTGTCCTGGGATTCCTCGCTGATAATGTTGTTCAGCGCACTTTCCAGAATACGGATGAGTGGGATGACGTCCTTGATGCTCACAGAGTCGCATCCTCAAAAGGGATCAACAATTGGAAATGTTCGAAGAAACCTGAGCACTATGAGGTTTATCACATGTGCCATACAAGGTGTCTGACCCCCTGCTGCACTGCAGAGACAATGTTCCTCCCTTTGTGGACTACAACACTTCCCACTGTTAGTTGACCTTGGCTCAGCCATTCATATATCTCCTCCCTGATGGTCCAGAGGAGATCCTGCCCACTGTGTCTCCGTTCACCCAGGCTCACAAAATGGAGGACAGCCTGAGAGCGCCGGGCCTGACATCGATGGTAAGACACCGGGGCAGGTTGGACTGCAGTCAAAGCAGTGGATGGATGCAAGCTGGTGGAGGCAGAACCTGTGCAGAACTGGCCCCCTAAAGCATTGGGGAGGTGACAGTGGCAAGAATGGGCTAACTTTCTGGTGGTCTTCTGGGTGAATGTTGACCCAATGGGCAGTAACAGACATGTACTACCCCTGCCCATAATTAAAGGACCAGACATCAGCACTTAGGGTGCACGGTCTTGAATCGCCAACATTTTTCTACACAACTGTGCAGTGATGGGACAGCCGATGGGACTTTTTTTTTTCTCAGACAGTGATGGGACTTATTTTTTGGACTTTTTTTTTTTTTTTACTTTTTGTTGTTGCGGCTAAATGGGGTTCTCCTATTTTTCGAACCTTATTGTAAAGATATGAACTGATTTTCCCTTAAGAAATTCGATAAGCTTGAACGCTAAAGTTGTTTTCATGTGTCTTGGTCGATCCTCACAGACAGCTGTCACATTACATTGATTAGGCAGCACCCAGGTATATCTGAGGAGACTAATTTAAGGTCTCACCCTAACAGGGATGACAGCACACATCTTGATATTAACAGAAAACCAGGATACAGGGGATTATAGAAATAATAATCCCTTGTATCCTGGTCTATTCTGTGAAAAAAGTACAATTTTGCATCGCCGTTGTTATTTTTACCAGATTCATAATGAACTTTCTCAGTTTGGTTCGGTGCCGAACCCAACTTTTTGCAAAGTTCGTAACGAATCTGGTTCGTTACAGTTCGGTTCGCTCATCCCTAGTTTAGGTACTTGGAAACGTATTACCTTTATATCTCACTCCTGATGGTATACGCAATATATCTCACACCCAGGGCCGTTTCTTGCGCCGGGTGGGTCGGGTGACGGCACGGGGCACCAACAGCTAGGGGGAGCTGGTGGCACCCCAGGACCTCACCGGCGGGGTTAAATAGCGTGCCACGCCACCTGGCCACCTACGACCCCCCCTCCCGGACCGCACTCGAGCCGTGGAGGCTGTGTTTGAGCGCCAATCCCCTGCTCTGGCCGCCGTCTGCATACCTGCCCGCATCTTACACCCCGCCCCCGGTTCTAATCATCTGCACCGCCCGCATCCAATCTGCATCCCTCCGCCCACCCGGATGTGATTTCTCCCTCCAGCAGGCGTACTGATATGATGTCATTATGCCTGCTGGAGGATTCATCCCCATGGTGACAGATGATCCGAAGACAGAAGAACCCGCCAGGATTAGGTGAGTATAATTTTTTTTTTTTTTGTGCTGGGAAATGCAGGGGGCAGGGGAACAGTATTACAATGGGGACAGCACTGGGGGACAGAGCACAGGTGACAGTACTACAATGGTAACAGGGGTCAGGAGGGCAGTATTACAATGGGGGACAGAGTACAGGGGTACATTATTACTATATGGAGGCACAGCAGGAGGCATTATTACTATATGGGGTACCAGCAGGGATCTTATATATAGGGAGCAACCCACATACCTACTGATTCTACTGCACATGACACAAAAATGTGGAAGGAAGTTGTTATAAGTGCGGAGCCTAAGATGATTGTCTGGCAGGTTCAGAAGAGATGAATTGTAGCTGCAAGAAATCATTTTGGTGGTCTGGGCCAGATGGAGAGGAAAAGTAAAGTACCACCTCAGGTCAAAAAAGACGTCACCTGTGAGTCACCAAAGGACTTTTGTAAGGTTGGGTAACACTGCTGTAGTACACACACTGCTTCTTCTAGCAACAACCCGATCCAACCCTCAGACATCACTTGGGAGGGGAGGCGCTTCTTTGAAGATTCACCCTGTTTCCCCCCCCTCTATAGGGACATATCAGCAGGTTACATGCTTCATCCTCAGCTCCCCCCCCCTCTATAGGACATATCATGTTACATGCTTCATCCTCAGCTCCCCCCCCCTCTATAGGACATATCAGCAGGTTACATGCTTCATCCTCAGCTCCCCCCCCCCTCTATAGGACATATCAGCAGGTCACATGCTTCATCCTCAGCTCCCTGTGCTCTATAGGACATATCAGCAGGTTACATGCTTCATCCTCAGCTCCCTGTGCTCTATAGGACATATCAGCAGGTTACATGCTTCATCCTCAGCTCCCCCCCTCTATAGGACATATCAGCAGGTTACAGGCTTCATCCTCAGCTCCCCCCCCCCCTCTATAGGACATATCAGCAGGTTACATGCTTCATCCTCAGCTCTTCCCCCATAGGACATATCAGCAGGTTACATGCTTCATCCTCAGCTCCCCCCCTCTATAGGACATATCAGCAGGTTACCTGCTTCATCCTCAGCTCCCCCCCCCCTCTATAGGACATATCAGCAGGTTACATGCTTCATCCTCAGCTCCCCCCCCCCCTCTATAGGACATATCCGCCGGTTACATGCTTCATCCTCAGCCCCCCCCCCCTCTATAGGACATATCAGCAGGTTACATGCTTCATCCTCAGCTCCCCCCCCCCCTCTATAGGACATATCAGCAGGTTACATGCTTCATCCTCAGCCCCCCCCCCCTCTATAGGACATATCAGGCAGGTTACATGCTTCATTCTCAGCTCCCCAGTGCTCTATAGGACATATCAGCAGGTTACATGCTTCATCCTCACCCCCCCCCCCCTCTATAGGACATATCAGCAGGTTACATGCTTCATCCTCAGCTCCCCCCCCCCCCACTATAGGACATATCAGCAGGTTACATGCTTCATCCTCAGCTCCCCCCCCCCCCACTATAGGACATATCATCAGGTTACATGCTTCATCCTCAGCTCCCCCCCCCCTCTATAGGACATATCCAGCAGGTTACATGCTTCATCCTCAGCTCCCCCCCCCCTCTATAGGACATATCAGCAGGTTACATGCTTCTCCTCAGCTCCCCTCCCCCCCTCTATAGGACATATCAGCAGGTTACATGCTTCATCCTCAGCTCCCCCCCCTCTATAGGACATATCAGCAGGTTACATGCTTCATCCTCAGCTCCCCCCCCCCACTATAGGACATATCAGCAGGTTACATGCGTCATCCTCAGCTCCCCCCCCTCTATAGGACATATCAGCAGGTTACATGCTTCATCCTCAGCTCCCCCCTCTATAGGACATATCAGCAGGTTACATGCTTCATCCTCAGCTCCCCCCCCCTCTATAGGACATATCAGCAGGTTACATGCTTCATCCTCAGCTCCCCTCCCCCCCTCTATAGGACATATCAGCAGGTTACATGCTTCATCCTCAGCTCCCCCCCCTCTATAGGACATATCAGCAGGTTACATGCTTCATCCTCAGCTCCCCCCCCCACACTATAGGACATATCAGCAGGTTACATGCTTCATCCTCAGCTCCCCCCCCTCTATAGGACATATCAGCAGGTTACATGCTTCATCCTCAGCTCCCCCCTCTATAGGACATATCAGCAGGTTACATGCTTCATCCTCAGCTCCCTGTGCTCTATAGGACATATCAGCAGGTTACATGCTTCATCCTCAGCTCCCCCCCTCTATAGGACATATCAGCAGGTTATATGCTTCATCCTCAGCTCCCCCCTCTCTATAGGACATATCAGCAGGTTACATGCTTCATCCTCAGCTCCCCCCTCTCTATAGGACATATCAGCAGGTTACATGCTTCATCCTCAGCTCCCCCCCCCTCTATAGGACATATCAGCAGGTTACATGCTTCATCCTCAGCTCCCCCCCCTATAGGACATATCGGCAGGTTACATGCTTCATCCTCAGCTCCCCTCCCCCCCCCCTCTATAGGACATATCAGCAGGTTACATGCTTCATCCTCAGCTCCCCCCCTCTCTATAGGACATATCAGCAGGTTACATGCTTCATCCTCAGCTCCTCCCCTCCCTCTATAGGACATATCAAGCAGGTTACATGCTTCATCCTCAGCTCCCCGTGCTCTATAGGACATATCAGCAGGTTACATGCTTCATCCTCAGCTCCCCGTGCTCTATAGGACATATCAGCAGGTTACATGCTTCATCCTCAGCTCCCCCCCCCCCCCTCTATAGGACATACCAGCAGGTTACATGCTTCATCCTCAGCTCCCCGTGCTCTATAGGACATATCAGCAGGTTACATGCTTCATCCTCAGCTCCCCCCTCTATAGGACATATCAGCAGGTTACATGCTTCATCCTCACCTCCCCCCCCCTCTATAGGACATATCAGTAGGTTACATGCTTCATCCTCACCTCCCCCCCCCCCCCTCTATAGGACATATCAGCAGGTCACATGCTTCATCCTCAGCTCCCTCCTCTATAGGACATATCAGCAGGTTACATGCTTCATCCTCAGCTCCCCTCCCCCCTCTATAGGACATATCAGCAGGTTACATGCTTCATCCTCAGCTCCCCCCCCCCCTCTATAGGACATATCAGCAGGTTACATGCTTCATCTTCAGCTCCCCCCCCTCTATAGGACATATCAGCAGGTTACATGCTTCATCCTCAGCTCCCTCCTCTATAGGACATATCAGCAGGTTACATGCTTCATCCTCAGCTCCCTGTGCTCTATAGGACATATCAGCAGGTTACATGCTTCATCCTCAGCTCCCTGTGCTCTATAGGACATATCAGCAGGTTACATGCTTCATCCTCAGCTCCCTGTGCTCTATAGGACATATCAGCAGGTTACATGCTTCATCCTCAGCTCCCTGTGCTCTATAGGACATATCAGCAGGTTACATGCTTCATCCTCAGCCCCCCCCCCCTCTATAGGACATATCAGCAGGTTACATGCTTCATCCTCAGCTCCCCCCTCTATAGGACATATCAGCAGGTTTCATTCTTCATCCTCAGCTCCCCGTGCTCTATAGTACATATCAGCAGGTTACATGCTTCATCCTCAGCTCCCCCCCCCCTCTATAGGACATATCAGCAGGTTACATGCTTCATCCTCAGCTCCCCCCCCCCCCCTCTATAGGACATATCAGCAGGTTACATGCTTCATCCTCAGCTCCCCCCCCCCCTATAGGACATATCAGCAGGTTACATGCTTCATCCTCAGCTCCCCCCCCCCTATAGGACATATCAGCAGGTTACATGCTTCATCCTCAGCTCCCCCCCCCTCTATAGGACATAACAGCAGGTTACATGCTTCATCCTCAGCTCCCCGTGCTCTATAGGACATATCAGGTTACATGCTTCATCCTCAGCTCCCCCCTCTATAGGACATATCAGCAGGTTACATGCTTCATCCTCAGCTCCCCCCTCCCCCCCTCTATAGGACATATCAGCAGGTTACATGCTTCATCCTCAGCTCCCTGTGCTCTATAGGACATATCAGCAGGTTACATGCTTCATCCTCAGCTCCCCCCCCCCTCTATAGGACAAATCAGCAGGTTACATGCTTCATCCTCAGCTCCCCCCTCCTCTATAGGACATATCAGCAGGTTACATGCTTCATCCTCAGCTCCCCCCCCCCTCTATAGGACATATCAGCAGGTTACATGCTTCATCCTCAGCTCTCCCCTCTATAGGACATAGCAGCAGGTTACATGCTTCATTCTCAGCTCCCCCCTCTATAGGACATATCAGCAGGTTACAGGCTTCATTCTCAGCCCCCCTCCCCTCTATAGGACATATCAGCAGGTTACATGCTTCATTCTCAGCCCCCCTCCCCTCTATAGGACATATCAGCAGGTTACATGCTTCATCCTCAGCTCCCCCCTCTATAGGACATATCAGCAGGTTACATGCTTCATCCTCAGCTCCCCCCCCCCCACTATAGGACATATCAGCAGGTTACATGCTTCATCCTCAGCTCCCCCCCCCCCTCTATAGGACATATCAGCAGGTTACATGCTTCATCCTCAGCTCCCCTCCCCCCCTCTATAGGACATATCAGCAGGTTACATGCTTCATCCTCAGCTCCCCCCCCTCTATAGGACATATCAGCAGGTTACAGGCTTCATCCTCAGCTCCCCCCCCTCTATAGGACATATCAGCTGGTTACATGCTTCATCCTCAGCTCCCCCCCCCCACTATAGGACATATCAGCAGGTTACATGCTTCATCCTCAGCTCCCCCCCCTCTATAGGACATATCAGCAGGTTACATGCTTCATCCTCAGCTCCCCCCTCTATAGGACATATCAGCAGGTTACATGCTTCATCCTCAGCTCCCCCCCTCTATAGGACATATCAGCAGGTTACATGCTTCATCCTCAGCTCCCCCCCCCCCTCTATAGGACATATCAGCAGGTTACATGCTTCATCCTCAGCTCCCCTCCCCCCCTCTATAGGACATATCAGCAGGTTACATGCTTCATCCTCAGCTCCCCCCCCTCTATAGGACATATCAGCAGGTTACATGCTTCATCCTCAGCTCCCCCCCCCCCACTATAGGACATATCAGCAGGTTACATGCTTCATCCTCAGCTCCCCCCCCCTCTATAGGACATATCAGCAGGTTACATGCTTCATCCTCAGCTCCCCCCTCTATAGGACATATCAGCAGGTTACATGCTTCATCCTCAGCTCCCCCCCCCCCAATATAGGACATATCAGCAGGTTTCATGCTTCATCCTCAGCTCCCCCCCCTCTCTATAGGACATATCAGCAGGTTACATGCTTCATCCTCAGCTCCCCCCCTCTATAGGACATATCAGCAGGTTATATGCTTCATCCTCAGCTCCCCCCTCTCTATAGGACATATCAGCAGGTTACATGCTTCATCCTCAGCTCCCCCCTCTCTATAGGACATATCAGCAGGTTACATGCTTCATCCTCAGCCCCCCCTCTATAGGACATATCAGCAGGTTACATGCTTCATCCTCAGCTCCTCCCCTCTATAGGACATATCAGCAGGTTACATGCTTCATCCTCAGCTCCCCCCCTCTCTATAGGACATATCAGCAGGTTACATGCTTCATCCTCAGCTCCTCCCCTCCCTCTATAGGACATATCAGCAGGTTACATGCTTCATCCTCAGCTCCCCGTGCTCTATAGGACATATCAGCAGGTTACATGCTTCATCCTCAGCTCCCCGTGCTCTATAGGACATATCAGCAGGTTACATGCTTCATCCTCAGCTCCCCCCTCTATAGGACATATCAGCAGGTTACATGCTTCATCCTCAGCTCCCCCCTCCCCCCCTCTATAGGACATATCAGTAGGTTACATGCTTCATCCTCACCTCCCCCC
The DNA here is from genome assembly GCF_027789765.1 of Dendropsophus ebraccatus. Lineage (NCBI taxonomy): Eukaryota > Metazoa > Chordata > Amphibia > Anura > Hylidae > Dendropsophus > Dendropsophus ebraccatus. The sequence continues at coordinate 353,488 of NC_091467.1, read as the reverse complement.
CCCACTATAGGACATATCAGCAGGTCACATGCTTCATCCTCAGCTCCCTCCTCTATAGGACATATCAGCAGGTTACATGCTTCATCCTCAGCTCCCCCCCCTCTATAGGACATATCAGCAGGTCACATGCTTCATCCTCAGCTCCCTCCTCTATAGGACATATCAGCAGGTTACATGCTTCATCCTCAGCTCCCTCCTCTATAGGACATATCAGCAGGTTACATGCTTCATCCTCAGCTCCCTGTGCTCTATAGGACATATCAGCAGGTTACATGCTTCATCCTCAGCTCCCTGTGCTCTATAGGACATATCAGCAGGTTACATGCTTCATCCTCAGCTCCCCCCTCTATAGGACATATCAGCAGGTTTCATTCTTCATCCTCAGCTCCCCGTGCTCTATAGGACATATCAGCAGGTTACATGCTTCATCCTCAGCTCCCCCCTCTATAGGACATATCAGCAGGTTACATGCTTCATCCTCAGCTCCCCCCCCCCCCTCTACAGGACATATCAGCAGGTTACATGCTTCATCCTCAGCTCCCCCCCCCCCCCCTCTATAGGACATATCAGCAGGTTACATGCTTCATCCTCAGCTCCCCCCCCCCTATAGGACATATCAGCAGGTTACATGCTTCATCCTCAGCTCCCCCCCCCCTATAGGACATATCAGCAGGTTACATGCTTCATCCTCAGCTCCCCCCCCCCCCTCTATAGGACATATCAGCAGGTGACATGCTTCATCCTCAGCTCCCTGTGCTCTATAGGACATATCAGCAGGTTACATGCTTCATCCTCAGCTCCCCCCCCCCTCTATAGGACATATCAGCAGGTTACATGCTTCATCCTCAGCTCCCCCCTCTATAGGACATAACAGCAGGTTACATGCTTCATCCTCAGCTCCCCGTGCTCTATAGGACATATCAGGTTACATGCTTCATCCTCAGCTCCCCCCCCCCTCTATAGGACATATCAGCAGGTTACATGCTTCATCCTCAGCTCCCCCCTCTATAGGACATATCAGCAGGTTACATGCTTCATCCTCAGCTCCCCCCTCTATAGGACATATCAGCAGGTTACATGCTTCATCCTCAGCTCCCCGTGCTCTATAGGACATATCAGCAGGTTACATGCTTCATCCTCAGCCCCCCCCCCCTCTATAGGACATAACAGCAGGTTACATGCTTCATCCTCAGCTCCCTGTGCTCTATAGGACATATCAGCAGGTTACATGCTTCATCCTCAGCTCCCCCCTCTATAGGACATCAGCAGGTTACATGCTTCATCCTCAGCCCCCCCCCCCCTCTATAGGACATATCAGCAGGTTACATGCTTCATCCTCAGCTCCCCCCCCTCTATAGGACATATCAGCAGGTTACATGCTTCATCCTCAGCTCCCCCCTCTCTATAGGACATATCAGCAGGTTACATGCTTCCTCCTCAGCTCCCCCCCCTCTATAGGACATATCAGCAGGTTACATGCTTCATCCTCAGCTCCCCCCCCCCTCTATAGGACATATCAGCAGGTTACATGCTTCATCCTCAGCTCCCCCCCCCTCTATAGGACATATCAGCAGGTTACATGCTTCATCCTCCGCTCCCCCCCCCCTCTATAGGACATAGCAGGTTACATGCTTCATCCTCAGCTCCCCCTCCTCTATAGGACATATCAGCAGGTTACATGCTTCATCCTCAGCTCCCCCCCCCCCTCTATAGGACATATCAGCAGGTTACATGCTTCATCCTCAGCCCCCCCCCTCTATAGGACATATCAGCAGGTTACATGCTTCATCCTCAGCCCCCCCCCTCTAAAGGACATATCAGCAGGTTACATGCTTCCTCCTCAGCTCCCCCCCTCTATAGGACATATCAGCAGGTTACATGCTTCATCCTCAGCTCCCTGTGCTCTATAGGACATATCAGCAGGTTACATGCTTCATCCTCAGCTCCCCCCCTCTATAGGACATATCAGCAGGTTACATGCTTCATCCTCAGCTCCCCCCTCTATAGGACATATCAGCAGGTTACATGCTTCATCCTCAGCTCCCTGTGCTCTATAGGACATATCAGCAGGTTACATGCTTCATCCTCAGCCCCCCCCCTCTAAAGGACATATCAGCAGGTTACATGCTTCATCCTCAGCTCCTCCCCCCCTCTATAGGACATATCAGCAGGTTACATGCTTCATCCTCAGCTCCCCCCCCTCTATAGGACATATCAGCAGGTTACATGCTTCATCCTCAGCTCCCCCCCCCCTCTATAGGACATATCAGCAGGTTACATGCTTCATCCTCAGCTCCCTGTGCTCTATAGGACATATCAGCAGGTTACATGCTTCATCCTCAGCTCCCCCCTCTATAGGACATATCACCGGTCCATTCCCACACAGACAACCCATATACCTATATACACAATATATACACCCCTATACCTATATACACAATATATACACCCATATACCTATATACACAATATATACACCCATATACCTATATACACAATATATACACCCATATACCTATATACACAATATATACACCTATATACAATATATACACAATATAAACTATTTATGTCAGAAATAGCAGGTGGGGATAAGACACTAGACAGTGGGCCCTGAATCTGACCCCACCCACTGTCACCTGCCTACTTGCCTCGGTCGACCCTAAGCGGTCGCGGACAACCACGAAGACAATCCCTATACTGTATACGTGCACAACATAAAACGCAGACAGACAGACAAACACAATGCGGGAAGTCAACTAGCCGAGTCAGAAACCGAACGAGCAATGCAGTACAAAATCAGAACCGAACGGAGAGTCAGGGGACAGGCAAAAGGTCAGAATCCAGGCAAGACAATAGAGACAGGATAGGGCAGAAAGCAGGGAACTGGGGAGCTGGGATCAGAAACAACTAATAGCCAGCGAAGTGAGCTGGTAAGTGAATCATACTTATACTGGGTCAGGGGGCCGGACCAGCACATCATTGGCCCGACCCCCTGATCCCAAACACACAGCAGCTGTCATGCTACGGACTGAGTGGGGAAGCGATCCGCCCCTCAGCCCGAGCATGATGCCGTTCAGCTGTAGCGTCTGGGCGGCCGCCGCGAGTGACTCGGAGCCGCGGCGTCCCTGGTAACCAAGGACGCCGTCGGGTTTCGGTGACGTCACCCGGCTGGCGCGGCCGCGTCGGCGCTGAGTCCTAGCGCCGACCGACGGAGCCGGGAGAGCAGATGACGCCGCAGGAGCCCTGGCAGGTGAGTTCTTAACAATTTAGCTAAACATATTAATAAACTATATACACTACTATATACAAACCTATATATACTACTATATACTATACACCTATAAACACACCTATATACAATACACCACTATATACTATACACCTATATACACTACTATACACAATACACCACTATATACTATATACAATACACCACTATATACTATATACAATACACCACTATATACTATACACACTACTATATACAATACACCACTATATACTATACACCTATATACACTACTATATACAATACACCACTATATACTATACACACTACTATATACAATACACCACTATATACTATACACCTATATATACTACTATATACAATACACTTCTATATACTATACACACCTATATACACTACTATATACAATACACTTCTATATACTATACACACCTATATACACCACTATATACAATACACTTCTATATACTATACACACCTATATACACCACTATATACAATACACTTCTATATACTATACACACCTATATACACCACTATATACACTACACTACTATATACTATACACCTATATAAATAACTGAATGAGAACCCCCTGGCCCAGTTGCATTGTGCACAACCTAATACCACAGACACAATTCTACTCAACCCAACACCAACTAAACAAGACGTCATTACACAAATAAACTAAAACTAAACAAGACACAATACAAAATAATAACCTACAACTAAACAATACATAGAATATTTTTTATAATTTTAATTTTTTTCTTTTTTTTGGCTTTCCTGAGCTGGTCCGGCATCCCATGCCCCCAGTACATGATCACGGACGTCCATGAACCAGCCCAGGATTTTATATATATACATAAAAGTCCCAACAAAGTCCCACAGAAGCCCCCTCCCCCCTTTTACCCACCACCCAACCTATCACTAAACCCGAACCCCAAGTGCAAACAAAACATATATAATATATACTGTATATACAATTTATACAAACATACAAAGACAATCACAATACAGAAATATATAACATACTAAACCCAACAATAATGAGACTTCTCAGCCCCACACACAGCCCGAAAGCCCAAGATCAGCGCCTGCAAGCCGTATACTCCAGTATCTCTACAGCACAAAACAAAGGATTAAGGAGGACTTCCGGTTCCGGCGCGGCCATGTGAGGAGCTGCGCGGCTGAGCTCCCGGGACCTGAGGCGCACCTGAGCTCTCCAAAACCGCCGGACTGGCGACCGACCTAGCGGGGAACACCCAGGAACTTATGGAGTTGCCGGGGAACCGTCCTATGGACCGGTACGTGCTCCGCAGCACGGCCAAACAGCCTCCCTCAGATGGCACAGCAGATCAGGGTCCTGCCGAGATATCCAAGATGGCGCCGGCTCTCTGCAGCGACAGGACGTGCAGCGGGAGCTGGAGCTCCATGACACAGAGGTATCATGGGATAAGCAGGCTGAGCGCCTGGTAGCTGAAGGAGCTGCAGAAAAGGTCTCCCCCATAGACTTTAAGCACATGGCCACAGAGGTCACCAAACTGATAGTAGCTGATGTCCAGAGACTCCTGGAAGAGGCCCTCAGGAGCTCTCGGACTCAGATTCATAAGGACATTTCTGACCACTCCACTAGACTAACTGAAGTGGAGCACAGGAGAGCGACCCTAGAAGATGAAAAGGATTTTTTGCACTCTAAAGTGCACCAAATGGCGGGAGAATTTGACCTTTTCGCAGATAAGCTAGATGATTTGGAAAATCGTTCCAGAAGGAACAATCTGCGTATTATTGGAGTGAAAGAATGAGTGCTGCCGGCCGATCTGCAGGCCCTGGGTCTACCACACGCCTGCCGGGTGGAGCGGGCACACCGCCTGGGCCCTAATCCCGCAACAAGAGGGGAACCACAGACTAATCTTAGTCCACGCCCCGCCAGGTGATTCTCCGCCTCCGAGACTTTAATGATAAAACTGCCATATTGCGGGCGTACAGGAAAAGTGCGCAACCTCTGGAGGTCAGAGGCATGAGACTGTTATTATTTGAGGATTTCTCGGCGGAGGTGACCAAACGGAGGAGGGCGTTTAGTACGGTCTGCTCAGCCCTGTACAAGGCAAAGAGAAAATTTCAACTACAGTACCCTGCAATCCTAAGGGTCTTCCACTCTGACGGTTGTGTCCTCATATACCTCCCCGCGCAAGGCAGAGGATGCTTTGCAGAATTTTAGGGAGCCCTCACCCTCTGAGTCATCCAACTCCAGGCACCCTAGGGGGACGTCATTGAACAGATCACAGGATTATTATTCGCAGCCGGGCAGAGGAGAATCCCTTACATCGCATCGGCGCAGAAACCAATCGCCATTGCCACAGCGCAACAGACGCCGCTGCTCTCACGGGAGAGAGAAAGAGAAGATCGAGAACCCTGTCTCCTGATTGAGCTCCCCTGGACAACCTTCCTCTCTTAACCAGCGGACGATATGTCAGGTTTTCTATTAATGCCTCAGTGCGACGTATGCTTCTCTGTTCCTCAAGGGGGGCTACATTAGTTAGCTGTTGATTGCCAGCTTCACCTGCTTATATCGTAGTTCCCCTCCCACTTCACTACCTGTTATTTTTTTTCTTTTTACCTGTCCTGGTTCTATCATTGAAAGTTGTAGTTTCTCTCTTCCTCCATTAGATGGCGCTTTAGTTGCGGCCAGTCATGTTTTAGTTAGAGGTGCACCCGTGGAGCTCACCATATGGCTGAAAAAAGAGAAGTCTTCATCTCTGATATGGGGGTCTGGGATATGGATCTTGCCGACCTCAGAGAATGAGAGTAGTTGTGTTTTTGTTTGTTTGATATGTTTGTGTTTTTATGTATTGGGTGATAGACTGCTGATCTTTATATGTATCTCATTGCTTCCTCTTAGACATCGGCCCCGGACGTTATGCACCTCATATGTGTGGCGATGGGGAGGGAGATCCGAGCGCCCTGCCGCCCTAATTTAGTCAAGAAACCTGACCCCGGCCAGACGCTCAGGTATTTGTTCGCCATGATGGCGGCTTCTAGTACCCCCTAGTTTGGTTGCCGTGGCCACGGTAATTACATGGAATGTAAAGGGTCTGAAATCTCCACACAAACGAGTACAAGTTTTACGCTTTTTGAAACGGTTCCACCCTGACATTGTTCTCTTACAAGAGACGCACCTAGCGGCTGATGATTTAGTTAGAATGCAACAGATGTGGGTGGGCACGGCGCTCGGATCTCCGGCGGTGGGGGGCAGAGCGGGGGTGATCACTCTGATTAACAAATCTTTTCAGTTTTCCCTAGTTGCTCACAACCATGACACTGAGGGTCGCTTGTCACATATTCTCCTTGATCATCACGGGGAAACATATAGCATCTATAACATATATGGCCCGAACGGAGAAAATAAGTCGTTTATTACAGATGTGGCCGCTAGGCTGCGGGGTGACCCGACTGTGTGGAGGGTGGTGGGGGGAGATCTAAACACGGTGGCGTGTCCTCTGGAAGATAGGAAAACCTCTGCCATGGTCCTTCCAACAACTCGGGCCAGAGACAAAATCTTACCCGGCTTTTTGGAACAAACGGGGTTGGAGAATGTGTGGCGCTTAACCCATCCGGCAGAGCGGGATTATACCCACTTCTCCCACTCCCATCAATCGTGCTCTAGACTAGACTATATCCTCACGAGCCCCTTAGTGAGTAGGAGGGTTCAGTTGATAAAGCATAAGGACTTGATTATCTCCGACCATGCCCCCGAATTGGTGCGGTTGTTCCCTACTACCCCACAGAGACTGACTATATCTGGCGCTTCCCCGCCTTCTTAGCACAGGATGAATCTTTTCGGGAACTCTTGCAGGGATGGTGGGTGGAATATGACTACTACAATAGTGCCCACAAAGCGGATCCCCTACTGTTTTGGGAGGCGGGAAAGTCTGTTTTAAGGGGGAAAATACTAGCACACATAACAGGGCTGAAGAAACACACATCTCAACACTTCAAGACCTCCAGTGAGGCCCTTAGGCTGGCCTATACAAATTTTTTACAATCCCCTTCACATGACTCTAAGTCTAAGTGGCAGAAAGCGAGGGAGGAGTTTGAGCTCAGGTTGGATAGGCGGGACAGATTATATCGCTCTCACCAAGAGGCAGATTGTTTTCGCTTTGGGAACAAGGCTGGGAAACTGTTGGCAAGGGTAGCGAGAGGCAAACACCCCCCATCTCATGTCCTAGCTTTACAGGATCATCAAGGTATCACTCATACTGACCCTGTACTCATTAATAAATTGTTGGGAGATTACTATAGCTCCTTATATGCCCCCCCCCCCTCGGATCCGGGACCCCTGTCTACTTTTCTGCGCGACATTCGTCTGCCCTCCTTGTCAGAGGAACAACAAGAAATGTTAAACGCAGAAATCACTGAGGCGGAGGTGCGCTCGGTCATTAAGTCCGCCCATAATGGGAAGGCTCCCGGACCTGATGGGTTCAGTGGGGAATTGTATAAATCCCTAGTAGATCAAGTCACCCCAGCCCTGGTCAGTCATTTTAATGCCATGTTTGAAACAGGGAACATCCCGGCTGGAGCCAAATTAGCGTATATCAAAGTCCTACCTAAACCGGGCAAGGATCCTTTACACCCGGGATCTTACCGTCCCATTTCCCTGATCAATCAGGACATTAAAATGTTGACAAAGATCCTTGCTGACAGGCTAGCGGTTCATTTACCGGAGATAATAAGCAATAATCAAGTAGGCTTTGTCAGGAATAGGGCAGCTGTGATTAATATACGTAAAGTGTTGGCGGTACTAGATAGGGTCCGACACCGTCCTCAGCCAGAAGAAACCCCGGCAAGGGTGCCCACTCTCACCCTTACTATTCGATCTCGCGATCGAAGCTCTTGCCAGGCACCTATCTGAATCGGATTTGTATGAAGGAATCAGGGTGGGGGACCGGGAAGTGCGCTTCACACTTTTTGCTGATGATGTACTCTTATTTATAAATAATCCCCATATTGGCGTTCCAAAGATCTTAGCTTTTTTAAAGGATTACGGTAAACTTACGGGGTATAAAGTAAATCCTGGGAAGAGTGAGATCATACCGGTGGGATTATCGCCCCCCTCTTGGCAGAGGTCTATAGCTTCACTGGAGGTCAGAGTGACTACTAGCCACATCACATATTTAGGAATCAAGGTGGGACGGACTCCGGACACCCTTTATTCCCTGAATTATCCACCCCCTTATAGATAAAATTCTTCTTGAGCTGAAAAGGTGGGCGCAACTGCCATTAGCCTTCTTGGGCAGATGTCACTTAATTAAGATGGTGAGCTTTTCTAGGTTGCTCTATGCGCTTCAAACACTACCATTACTGTTAAAGCACACAGATGTTACTAAACTAAGGCTTCCCCCAAGCTGGCATTATGCAAACCAGAAGGGGGATTAAATTTCCCGAACATCAGGGGATACAATGTAGTGTGCCTATTTCGGCACGTCATAGACTGGATCCACGGATCGTCCTTCCATTCTAATGTTTCTATAGAGAAGGCCTTTGCCCACCCATGGAACCTTACCGCTATTTTGCATTCCTCCCTGTCGCGCTTGCCAGCCTTTATTAAAAGCTCTGTCCTTATGCGTGACACCATCATGGCCTGGAGGGAGGTGCGCAAATTGTCACACTTACCCTTTCTACTATCTAAGCGAATGCCGCTGTGATGCAATCCTGACACGCCATGGAGTTGTCACCCCTCCTGGGAACCGCTTTGGGTGGCTAAGGGGATAACCACTGTAGGGTCCCTAATCAATACTGAGACTAAAAAATGGCTCCCCCCGTCTGATATCATGGTTCGATTCTCTCTCCCTGCTACTCATTTCCTCTTTGTTCAGCAAGTCTACTCCTTTTGCTCGTCACGAATGCGTGACCTAAACTCCGAAGCACTCCCCCACACATTAGATGGTATCATAGGGGAAGCTACACGCAAGGTGTCTATATCAGAACTGTATAATGCCTTGAGGGCCACATTCCTGAAAATTGATCCCAAGTCTATTTTCCCTACTTGGGCTCGATGGACTAATGACCCTCAAATTCAGGAATGCATTCTTAAGAGGTGGACGGTGGTGCGTGCATGTATCCTAAACGAGAGATGGAGGGAAACATCATTGTGCCCTTTATGGGTTTAATATTCGGCCCTCACCCAACTTCCCAGATCGGATAACCGCATGCCCAAAATGTAAGGAATCCCTGACTAATTTATGGCATGGGGTATGGGAGTGTTCACACACTAAAGCTTACTGGCGTTCTGTAGCTTCTTACATTGACACTCACTGGCGGATCACCTTCCCAGACACGCCGCAGGCGTTCCTCTTTCCCCAACTACGACCCCCTGATGATGAGTCTCCTGCGACAAAAATCCCTGAAATGATCCACATAGTCTTACATGTGGCCCTCCGGTGTCTGTTTCATGAATGGCTGGCGGAGAAGGTGCCGGAGATGTCCATGATTGTGTCTCAATTAAAACTGCTTTTTAATGTTGATAGGATCTATGCAGAACAACATAAACGTACGGGCACAAAAAGGTTCTTTAAGAGATGGAAATCCTTTCTGGAATCGCACGAGATGAGAGATATTGTCTTTCCATTCAGATGCACTGATTGGTATTGTAGAAGCGACCTGGCAGGTACACTGGGATCCCTCCGCCTTTCACCGTCAGCCATGAGGGGTCGTACTGATTTTACCAACATTTAATGTGACATATTAGCGAGAGGATCTATAGGGAAGATGGGGGTGAGGAAAGGGGGGATGGGTGAGGATGGGAGGGAAGGGAGGGAGATGTCTTGGTATAGAACCAGCAAGGTGAGACATGTGATCTCCAGAAAAGAGGCCGATGTCTATTAATATTAATGTTGATGTTGCTATTGCTTTTTGTATTCACAATCAGTGATTTTATTTGTACATTCTTCAATAGTAATATGGTGTATACCCCATTATTGTTGGTCCTATGTTTGGACCTTTGTATTGTTGGTTTGTTCTGTTTTAAAAAAAACTGATAAAAGATTGAATAAACATATATTTAAAAAAAAAACAAAAACAAAGGACTAAGGTGTTAGCATCAGCCACCACCAGGAGAGGAGACGCAGGCTAAGGAACCTTATAGGCAAAGCCCCTCCAAAGACAAGAGGCCCTACCAGCCCCCAGCCTCTCGTACTCCAAAGAGCGCACCTTCACCAGGTCACCGAGTGTGCCCCTAACCACCTCATCCACAGGGGGCGCTGTGCCCCTAACCATCTCATCCACAGGGGGCGCTGTGCCCCTAACCACCTCATCCACAGGGGGGCGCTGTGCCCCTAACCACCTCATCCACAGAAGGCGCAGTGCCCCTAACCACCTCATCCACAGGGAGGATTTTACGCTGCGTCGATACTAAACACCGTGCACTCCACGTGTGGTACCTGACCACTATGCTGACTAGGAATAAAGTGCTCCGGTCCCAGCCACCAAGGTTTCTGAATGCTCCATAGGCCCATTCCGCATAGGAGAGGCGGGCCAACCTGGGCCACCCGATGGAAGCGCCCACCCTGTTGTAAACCTCTGTATTAAAGGGACAATGAAGCAGAAAATGCTCCATGCTTTCCAGCATGCCTCCACACTCCTCCCGGGGACATCCCCGATCCTCAGAGCTCCTGCACACTCCTCCCGGGGACATCCCCGATCCTCAGAGCTCCTGCACTTCAGATTGTCCCTCACATACAGTTTCCCATGGAAGCAGCGCCAAGCCAAGTCCCAAAACTTCAAGGGGATCCTGATGGAATTCAATAGGCCCAAACCAACCTCCAGATCCCAGCTTGGGCAATCCTTGAGCGCCAGCGGTTTTTGGAAATGGGATGACAGGACCCTATTGTCAAGGAATTTCCTCGACAGAGTCCTAATCTCCCACATCCCCAAACCCCACCGACGAATGACCTTCAGAACCAGGGTAGCATAAGCCGGAAGATGCCCGTGTGGTGTGGGGAGATCCTTCACTTGCCCTCCTGTCTCCCATTCCTGGAAGAAAGGCCGAAACCATCCCCTACAGGAGAATACCCACGGAGGAGCCCTCTCTTTCCAGAGGTTTGCAATGTTGGTCTTAAGAAAGGTATTCACCAGGAACACCACGGGGTTGACCATACACAACCCCCCCTTGTCTCCTCGTACGGTAAGTAATGACCATACACAACCCCCCTTGTCTCCTCGTACGGTAAGTAATGACCATACACAACCCCCCTTGTCTCCTCGTACGGTAAGTAATGACCATACACAACCCCCCTTGTCTCCTCGTACGGTAAGTAACCTCCCTCTTGACTAGGTTCAGTCTATTCCCCCATAACAGCTGGAAGAACACACTGTAGACCCGAGTCCAGAGCGGTTCTGGCAAAATGCAAACACTGCCCAGATATATCAGCAAAGGGAGCAGGAAAGTTTTGATCAGGTTAACCCTTTCCCTGAGGGTCAAAGACCAACCCTTCCACTGATCCACCCTCTGAGCGGCGATCTTAAGCCTGCTGTCCCAGTTTTGTTTGGGGTAATCCCCTTGGCCAAATTCGATGCCGAGAACTTTTGCAAACTCCTGGGGCTCTGGAAGGGTGTCCGGGAGATCAAATCCAGGATCTCCACCTCCCAGCCAGAGACTCTCACACTTATCCTGGTTGATCTTGGACCCAGATGCCTCTGAGTAGCGCTCCACCTCTGACATCACACACTGCACCTCCTCTTGCGAGGAGACGAATATGGTGACATCATCGGCGTACGCTACCACCCTCACAGTGGAATCCGGCACCGCAGGGTCCATTCTCATCCCTGCCAACGGTCCACAATCAATCCTCCTAAGGAAAGGATCAATTGCAAACACGTACAACAGTGGGCTCAAAGGGCAACCCTGACGGGCACCAGACCCAACCTCAAAAGAGCGGCCAATCCAACCATTCACAAGCGGGAAACTCTCTGCCCCTGTATACAAGGTCTTAAGCCAATCAACAAACCCCCCCGGCAGGCCATATCTCAGAAGGACAGACCAGAGGTACTCGTGGTTAACCCGATCAAACGCTTTTGCCTGATCCAAGGACAGCAAGTACCCCTTCCAGTGACCCGCCCTACCCTGCTCCACAGCCTCCCGGACACCGACCACAGCACTAAAGGTACTGTGGCCTGGAACAGAGCAATGCTGGGCCCCCGAAAGGAGCTGGGGTGTAAACTTCACCAGCCGATTAAACAGCACTTTTGCCAGAATCTTTCTGTCCACATTGAGAAGCGCTATGGGACGCCAATTCTCAATGCGGGATGGGTCTTTACCCTTTGACAAGATGATCAAGGCTGACCTCCTCATTGACCTCGGCAGAGTGCCCGAGGAGAGACACTCATTAAATACCTCAGTCAAGAGGGGTACCAAAGTGTCCTTAACGGTCTTATAGAACTCAGATGTTAAGCCATCTGGACCGGGTGACTTCTTGAGGGCAAGGCCATCAATAGCCACCCTGACTTCCTCTTCTTGGATCATCTCTGTCAAAACGTCAAGAGAGGGATCTACCCCTGGTTCAGGGACGGTTTCAGTCAAGAAAGCTGAGGCCCTATCCCGATCTAGATCCTTCCTCCCCAAGAGGTGCGAGTAAAAGGATCTGACGACCTCCAGGATCCCTGATCTGGACCTTTTCAGGGATCCTGTACTATCAATCAGTCCTGAGACGATTTTACTATTCACTGACATCTTGCAGTTTCTGTAAGGGTCGGGCGAGCGGTACTTCCCATAGTCCCTCTCAAAAACCAAAGATGCGTGTCTATCGTACTGGCACCTCATTAGCAAGGTTTTCACTCTGGAGATATCATCACGACTACCTCCAGTCGAGACAAGACGTTCAAGTTTCTTCCTCAGGCCCTGGTACAGGCGATACCTGTCCAGACTCCTGAGGCTCGAGAGCAGGCGGAAGAATCTCGCAACCCTTTTTTTGAACATCTCCCACCACTCTGACTTACTGCTACAAAGGCCCAGCAATGGTACCTGGCTCTGAAGAAAATCCTCAAAGGACTGTCTTATTTCCGCTTCTTCCAAGAGAGACGAATTGAGCTTCCAGTAGCCTCTACCCATCCGGGGGGTCTCTGTAACATTCAGAGAAAACAAAATTAAACAGTGGTCGGAGAACTCCACCTCAACAACGGACACCGCTGAAGAGACGGCTTCCTCCTTTAAATAAAACCTGTCTATCCTGGACCTACAACTACCCCTATGATAGGTGAATCCCGCGTGGCCTGGTGTATGCCGGATGTGAACATCCACCAGGCGAGCCTCACTAGCTATACTATTCAGAGCGACGCCATCATAAGTCAGCTTGTCTCTGGAACCTCCCCTATCCTGGGGCCTCTTAACAGTATTGAAGTCCCCTCCAAAGACCACCTGCCGACTTGTAAAAAGATAGGGCTTGATCCTCATAAAGAGACACTTCCGATCCCACTTGGACTGTGGACCATAGATGTTAATAAGGCGAAGTTCTTGTCCCTTCATGAGGACATCTAGAATCAGGCACCTCCCCATTTCTAACTCAATAACCCGTCGGCATTCTACCGATGCGGCAAAAAGTACCGCCACCCCGCTATACGGCTCGGCCGCAAGAGACCAGTAGGAGGGCCCATTCCTCCATTCCCTTCTGGCTTTAAATATAGATGACATGTCTGTTAGCCTGGTCTCCTGCAAAAAGAAAATGTCAGCATTAATGTGGGCAAAATAATCATAGGCCGCAAATCTAGCCGTATCTGACTTAATGCTGGCTACATTAATGGAAGCCAGCGTCAGCGGAGAGGGTGCCGCCATCATGGGTGATTGAGTTAGACAGCTTTCTTTTTCCCACTATCCTTTGCATCCTGCCCGCCACCTTCCTCATCTGACGATGGTTTACCTCTCTTTAGAGAAACTGATGTATTCATATCCCCTTTATTTACATTTTCCTCGTCCACCGACTCTGGGCAGATCCTCCCCCAAAAGGAAATACGTTCCCCAGGGAGAGAGGATTCGACGTCCCCTGCAGGCCCTTCCGTCATTGCACCAACCGTAACCTCACCCTGTGCCTCCTGCACCTCTGAGGAGGAAACATCTTGGAGGGTTTGGAACCGGTTTGAGAGACCAATCAGAGGGAGGATGGTTGTACCTTCCTTTGGCATCTGGGGGGTGGGAGAAGATCTTACATCTCCCCTTTTCTTATTCTTTTTAGTACCCCGCTTGTGCTCCACCCATCTCCCACTATCCTCATCCGCGCTCTCACCATGGGAGGACAGTGGAGAGATGGCACCTTCTTCTTTCCGAATCCTCCAAATCTCCTCATCCAGATCACTGTCCCTCAGAGCCTCAGCAGTAAGATTGGCCTCAGGGATGAGATCAGAGGTCACCACAGTTGCGCGAGGCTCCTGAGACTCCCCCATCTCCCTTTCCCTTTGGCGCTTATCCCGACGCCTCAGTTGGGCTGGCATCTTTTGCTTACTTTTCTTACCTGGCTCTTTTACTCCTTCACCTCCGCCAGCTGCCCCCCCAGTAGATTCCTCCTCACTACCTTTCTCCACCGGGGTAACAACTGCGTTGGCAAAGGAACGAGGGCAGCGACTGAATGGGTGACCTAAGTCACCACACAGGTGACACCTAATCTCCACACAGGATGCAGCGAGATGGCCTATTTCCCCACACAATGAGCACTTCATCACTGTGCACCTAGCACTGAAATGTGTGGGGTCACCGCACCTGTGACAGAGCTTAGGCTGACCCTGGTAGAAGACCTGGATTCGATCCCTTCCTAGGAAGGTGGCAGATGGTATGTGGGTAACGGTGTTTCCTGAATACCTAAGTTTGACCATAAAGGTCCAAGCCCCTGACCAGATGCCATATTCGTCCCTGTTCTTTTTTGGGACTTCCACCACCTTTCCATACCGGCCAAGCCACGTCATGATGTCAATACAAGAGAGTGATTCATTATGGGTTAAAACGGTCACTCTCTTGACGTTATTTTGGCGAGACACCGCCTGAATGGCAAAGTCTCGCCAGCCGGGCTCATCCTTTACCAGCTCATAGTTCAACCAAAAAAGCTCAAGCCCCTCCGGCCGAACAAAGCTGATATCGAATTCAGGGGTACCAAAGGGATGTATCAAGGCAAAGATGTCGGCTGCCTTGAAGCTCATCCTCAGCAGGAGCTCAACAACTTTAGATCTTGGGGGACATGTATCACTGCCTCTCCACCTCAGACGGACCACATTCCTTCGGACACCGCCCGGCCCGGCTGTTGGGAGAGACCACACAGTTTCCCTACCCCTTTCCTCTCGGAAGGCTGCAAGGCCATGCCTTTCTATCAAGAAAGACAGATCAACCTCCCTACCCTCTACATTGATTGTTCTCTCCCCTCTCTTTAAGGCCTGCAGGACACGTCGATGCAAGTCACCATCCCCAGGGCCCGAGGACGAGGAAGGCACCCCACTTCCCCCAGCGGCAACATTAGCATAGCTGCGTACCGCTGCTGCAGCCGCTGGGGGTGCAACTGGACCAGGCCCTATGCTCCCACCACTAGTCTGTGCCCCTTCACCACCATCCTCCACATAATCCATACCCACACTAATACCACATGTCACACTGCCCCGACCACCCTCCAAAGCCCCAGACAGATTCCTCCCCACATTCACTCCTGCCTTCCCCCCAACATTAATTCCCCCATTCACATTGGGTGGACCGGTGTGTTCTGGGACAGAGAGAGATTTTGTACCATCAGCGTCATTGGGTACCAGGACCGGAGCCACTTCCACAGGACAGGCCACCGGTCCCTTAAGAAAGGACCGAACAACCTGCCTGGACTGTTTAGAGGCAGCCCCTGCCCTATTTCTGCTGGTACCCTCTGCCTCATCAGTACTAGAGTCCTCCGCACGATCTGGTCCAGCAACTCCAATACAAAATAAAGGCTTAAGTCCAGTCTTTCTCTTGGGAGGTGAAGACATCTTAGCCCCGGCAGCATCTCGGCGACGACACTGCTGCCCCAAAGGAACAGCAGCCCCAGCGCCAAGAGCCACCGGAGCTCCCGCAGCTGACACCGGCACACACCCGCTCCCCCCTCCCGTCAGGGAGCGAGCTAATGCACCAGTGCCTTTAACGTTACTGCCCGCCGCTGGGCCACCTTTCCTACCACTGCCCGCCGCTGGGCCAATATCACTGTCCGACCTTACGGCCGGTTCCTCACCTGCTCCACCTCTGCTACTGCAAACAGAGATGGAGCTTACCGCCATACTAGACTCCATACTCTCCCCATTCTCCTGCACTGAGTCCACAACAGAACTCAGGCTGGGCTGAGATATGGGGTTCACACAGTGAGCTGACCCTGAGGCCAGTCCGGGGGGCACAGGGAGGGGGGAATATACAAATGTTACCTGCTCCTGAAGCTTGGTGGTCTTTACCTTGGTCTTTCTCCCAGGCGCCTCCTCTGGTAACTCCTCTCCGAATACGAAGTCCTGGAGGCGCCCTGGTGACTCCAGGAGCTGGATCTGGGCCATCAGCGCCCCTCCCTGGTAACTGGTGTTGCTTTCATCCCCCGAACAGCGGCTAGATGACAATGCCGCTTGCCCTGCAGGGAGCCCACTGTATGGGGTATGTTGTTGGGGACCCCCGGGTGGATTCGACTCAACATCACGTACCTCCGCAGCGTCTCCTTCCTCCTTCCTCCTCCACCCGGCTCTCTGGCTGGAGCCCTCTCAGCCCTCTCCGCTTTTCTCTCTCCATTTCAGCAAAACGATCGTCATTCTGTAGTTTTTCTTTAAACGGCCCGCTATTCTCCAAAATAAAAGTTCTCTTTTTCACTATCTTCCTGAGGTCAGCTTTCAGATGCTTCATTTTCACTGATAGCTCATCCTTTTGCTGCTTAGCAGCAGTGTCCATCAATGCTTTTACAGCACATACCTCCTCCTGGAGCTTGTACAGCTGGTTCCTGGTGTCCTCATACCCACAGAGGCTTGCAGCAATCCGGAGGCCATAGGTCTGCCCCGTCTCTTGGGACCGCGACACCCCCCAATCTTTCTTCACATCTCCCTGGGCAGATAGCCTTGCTCCAGGAGGAGTGTCACTGCTCACACTGTCATGACATGATTCCACAGTCGCTGTAATACTGCTGGTGCTTGTAGTTCCACAGCTGGCTGTAGCCTTGCGACTACCCTTTGTCACTTCTAGTTCAGGGGCGGCTGGAGAAGCATCGCTGCACCTCCTAGCAGACCACCTCAGCCCTGGGACCTCAGATGGACCTCCTGATGGTGTTCCCTCCGCTGTTGGTCGCTGGATTCCTCTGCCCCCCACAGACCTGGTTCGGGGGGCAGGAGTTGGGGTTCTCCTCGTCTCGCTCATACCTGGGCCTGCACCCCCCTCCTGGGGAGAAGGGGATACACCCCAAAGAAAACAAAGTCCAGTCTTCCCTCCAAATGCACAGAGCACACCAAACAATCCTCACAGCAACAAACAGGAAACAGGAAGAAGCTCCCTCTAGTGGCCAGTACTCCAGAGCTGCACTCACTATTCTGCTGGTAAGGTCACTGTGTACATCCATTGTTGCCCTTGTACTGTAATCAGTGTCGGACTGGGCCACCGGGGGACCGGGGAATTCCCCGGTGGGCCCCGAGCAGGAGTAGGCCCCGCCCCCCAGTCAGGGGACACAGGGCTGGAGACCACAAGAATGTGGTCTCCACCCAGTAAGCCCAGTGGGGGCCCCCGTGCTCCTAGGGGGCCCACTCAGCCGCCGATTGCCGCACCTTCCCTTTTAACTGGAAGCGATCGAAACGATCGCTTCCAGTTAAATGTAGCAGTGTTCCGATTGACAGGGCGAGAAGCCATTGGCTTCCCGCCCTGTCAATCACTCTTGTGACTGCAAGCAACTTCTTGCTTGCGGTCACAAGCGTGGTGCTGCCGCCGCCTCCCCTGACAGATGAGCAGCTGCTGGTCCCGGGCAGCGTCATCACCAGAGAGCTCCGTGCGCAGTGCGGCAGCGGGGACTTCCGGTTTACGTAACGCATACCGGAAGTCCCAGCCGCTGCGGTGCACACAAAGCTCTCTGGTGGTGATGCTGCCAGGACCAGGAGCTGCTCGTCTGTCGGGGAAGAGAAGAAGGGGCCCGCGACCGCCGGGGGAGCGTGGTGACAGGTGAGTTGGGTTTTGTTGTTTTTTTACCAGCACTGGGGGCTATAGGGGAGGGGGGGAGGGGGATGGCCAGCACTGGGGGCTATAGGGGAGGGAGGGGGATGGCCAGCACTGGGGGCTAGAGGGGAGGGAGGGGGATGGCCAGCACTGGGGGCTATAGGGGAGGGAGGGGGATGGCCAGCACTGGGGGCTATAGGGGAGGGAGGGGGATGGCCAGCACTGGGGGCTATAGGGGAGGGAGGGGGATGGCCAGCACTGGGGGCTATAGGGGAGGGAGGGGGATGGCCAGCACTGGGGGCTATAGGGGAGGGAGGGGGATGGCCAGCACTGGGGGCTATAGGGGAGGGAGGGGGGTGGATGGCCAGCACTGGGGGCTATAGGGGGGATGGCCAGCACTGGGGGCTATAGGGGGGATGGCCAGCACTGGGGGCTATAGGGGAGGGAGGGGGGTGGATGGCCAGCACTGGGGGCTATAGGGGAGGGAGGGAGGTGGATGGCCAGCACTGGGGGCTATAGGGGGGATGGCCAGCACTGGGGGCTATAGGGGAGGGAGGGGGGGGGGGGGATGGCCAGCACTGGGGACTATAGGGGAGGGAGGGGAGGGGGATGGCCAGCACTGGGGGCTATAGGGGAGGGAGGGGGATGGCCAGCACTGGGGGCTATAGGGGAGGGAGGGGGATGGCCAGCACTGGGGGCTATAGGGGGATGGCCAGCACTGGGGGCTATAGGGGAGGGAGGGGGGGGGGGATGGCCAGCACTGGGGGCTATAGGGGAGGGAGGGGAGGGGGATGGCCAGCACTGGGGGCTATAGGGGAGGGAGGGGGGGGGGGATGGCCAGCACTGGGGGCTATAGGGGAGGGAGGGGGGTGGATGGCCAGCACTGGGGGCTATAGGGGAGGGAGGGGGGGGATGGCCAGCACTGGGGGCTATAGGGGAGGGAGGGGGGGGGATGGCCAGCACTGGGGGCTATAGGGGAGGGAGGGGGGGGATGGCCAGCACTGGGGGCTATAGGGGAGGGAGGGGGATGGCCAGCACTGGGGGCTATAGGGGGGATGGCCAGCACTGGGGGCTATAGGGGGGATGGCCAGCACTGGGGGCTATAGGGGAGGGAGGGGGGGGATGGCCAGCACTGGGGGCTATAGGGGAGGGAGGGGGGGGGATGGCCAGCACTGGGGGCTATAGGGGAGGGAGGGGGGGGGGATGGCCAGCACTGGGGGCTATAGGGGAGGGAGGGGGGGGGATGGCCAGCACTGGGGGCTATAGGGGAGGGAGGGGGGGGGGATGGCCAGCACTGGGGGCTATAGGGGAGGGAGGGGGATGGCCAGCACTGGGGGCTATAGGGGAGGGAGGGGGATGGCCAGCACTGGGGGCTATAGGGGAGGGAGGGGGATGGCCAGCACTGGGGGCTATAGGGGAGGGAGGGGGATGGCCAGCACTGGGGGCTATAGGGGAGGGAGGGGGATGGCCAGCACTGGGGCTATAGGGGAGGGAGGGGGATGGCCAGCACTGGGGGCTATAGGGGAGGGAGGGGGATGGCCAGCACTGGGGGCTATAGGGGAGGGAGGGGGATGGCCAGCACTGGGGGCTATAGGGGAGGGAGGGGGATGGCCAGCACTGGGGGCTATAGGGGAGGGAGGGGGGTGGATGGCCAGCACTGGGGGCTATAGGGGGGATGGCCAGCACTGGGGGCTATAGGGGGGATGGCCAGCACTGGGGGCTATAGGGGAGGGAGGGGGGTGGATGGCCAGCACTGGGGGCTTATAGGGGAGGGAGGGAGGTGGATGGCCAGCACTGGGGGCTATAGGGGGGATGGCCAGCACTGGGGGCTATAGGGGAGGGAGGGGGGGGGGGGATGGCCAGCACTGGGGGCTATAGGGGAGGGAGGGGAGGGGGATGGCCAGCACTGGGGGCTATAGGGGAGGGAGGGGGATGGCCAGCACTGGGGGCTATAGGGGAGGGAGGGGGATGGCCAGCACTGGGGGCTATAGGGGGGATGGCCAGCACTGGGGGCTATAGGGGGGGATGGCCAGCACTGGGGGCTATAGGGGAGGGAGGGGGATGGCCAGCACTGGGGGCTATAGGGGAGGGAGGGGGATGGCCAGCACTGGGGGCTATAGGGGAGGGAGGGGGATGGCCAGCACTGGGGGCTATAGGGGAGGGAGGGGGGTGGCCAGCACTGGGGGCTATAGGGGAGGGAGGGGGGGGATGGCCAGAACTGGGGGCTATAGGGGAGGGAGGGGGGTGGCCAGCACTGGGGGCTATAGGGGAGGGAGGGGGGGGATGGCCAGAACTGGGGGCTATAGGGGAGGGAGGGGGGTGGCCAGCACTGGGGTCTATAGGGGGGATGGCCTGCACTGGGGGCTATAGGGGGGATGGACAACATAAGGGGGGCTATAGGGGGGGATGGACAACATAAGGGGGGCTATAGGGGGGGATGGACAACATAAGGGGGGCTATAGGGGGGATGGACAACATAAGGGGGGCTATAGGGGGGGATGGAAAACATAAGGGGGGCTATGGGGGGGATGGGCAACATAAGGGGGCTATGGGGGGATGGAAAACATAAGGGGGGGCTATGGGGGGGATGGGCAACATAAGGGGGCTATGGGGGGGATAGACAACATAAGGGGGGCTATAGGGGGATGGACAACATAAGGGGGCTATGGGGGGATAGACAACATAAGGGGGCTATGGGGGGGATAGACAACATAAGGGGGGCTTTAGGGGGGATGGACAACATGAGGGGGCTATATGGGGGAATGGACAACATGAGGGGGCTATATGGGGGAATGGACAACATGAGGGGGCTATATGGGGTAATGGACTACATAAGGGGGTTATCTATATTGAAGAAGGACAACATGGAGGGGCTATATATATGGGGATGGACAACATAAGGGGTCTACCTATATGGGGCATGGACAACACTGTAAGTTGTCTATATGGGGGACTGAACAAAGGACCATCTATAAGGTGCCTACACAGAGGGGGGCATATACTATAAGGGAGATATATACACATAGAGTCAGGCTACCCACTAAATGAGGGCATAAAGGGGCCAATACAGATTGTAATGCAGTGTGTATAGAGATGAGGATGGTGACAGAGTGAGGAACCCAGGCCCGGACTGGTAATCTGGCAAGGCGGGCAAATGCCCGCTGGGCTGGCCAGATTACCAGTCCGTGGGCCGCCCGGGCTGTCTAATGGAAAAAAAAAAAAATCACGGCTGCGGCCCGCTCCTGACATGCTCCTCCAATCCAATCAACGTGGGGCCGCAGCGGCCCCGCATTGATTGGCGGAGCACGTCAGGAGCGGGCCAGCCGGGCCGAGGTGAGCGGGCTGTGGTGGCGGGAGGGGGCTGCGGTGGCGTGTCTCCGCCCCGTTGTTCTTCCCCCAAGTGCCGAGGGCCGCAGACGTACCACGCGCAGGCACGTCTGCAGCCACCTCCACCAGGCCCCCAGCGGTGACGTCACTTCCCTGACGCCCCGCTGAGGACCTGGAGGAGAGAGAGGAGAGGAGCCGCCGCCGCCGTGGACCAAAGATCCAGCCGAGGAAGAAACTGCTGGGAACGAGGTGAGGTGAGAATGTTTTTTTTTAACCCCTTCACATGTGGCCACACAGGGAGGGCATGCAGGGGGGCTATTCTATATGGGAGGGGGTGCAGGGGGGGGGGCTATTCTATATTGGAAGAGGATGCAGGGGGCTATTCTATATGGGAGGGGGATGCAGGGGGCTATTCTATATAGGAGGGGGATGCAGGGGGGCTATTCTATATAGGAGGGGGATGCAGGGGCTATTTTATATAGGAGGGATGCAGGGGGGCTATTCTATATGGGAGGGGGTGCAGGGGGGGGGGCTATTCTATATGGGAAGAGGATGCAGGGGGCTATTCTATATGGGAGGGGGATGCAGGGGGGCTATTCTATATAGGAGGGGGATGCAGGGGGCTATTTTATATAGGAGGGATGCAGGGAGGCTATTCTATATGGAAGGGGGATGCAGGGGGGCTATTCTATATGGGAGGGGGATGCAGGGGGCTATTTTATATAGGAGGGATGCAGGGGGGCTATTCTATATGGAAGGGGGATGCAGGGGGCTATTCTATATGGGAGGGGGATGCAGGGGGCTATTCTATATAGGAGGGGGATGCAGGGGGCTATTCTATATAGGAGGGATGCAGGGGGCTATTCTATATAGGAGGGATGCAGGGGGGCTATTCTATATAGGAGGGGATGCAGGGGGCTATTCTATATAGGAGGGATGCAGGGGGCTATTCTATATGGGGGGATGCAGGGGGCTATTCTATATAGGAGGGATGCAGGGGGCTATTCTATATGGGGGGATGCAGGGGGCTATTCTATATAGGAGGGGGATGCAGGGGGCTATTTTATATAGGAGGGATGCAGGGAGGCTATTCTATATGGGAGGGGGATGCAGGAGGCTATTCTATATGGAAGGGGGATGCAGGGGGGCTATTCTATATAGGAGGGGGATGCAGGGGGCTATTTTATATAGGAGGGATGCAGGGGGCTATTCTATATGGAAGGGGGATGCAGGGGGCTATTCTATATGGGAGGGGATGCAGGGGGGCTATTCTATATGGGAGGGATGCAGGGGGGCTATTCTATATAGGAGGGATGCAGGGGGGCTATTCTATATAGGAGGGATGCAGGGGGGCTATTCTATATGGAAGGGGGATGCAGGGGGGCTATTCTATATAGGAGGGATGCAGGGGGGCTATTCTATATAGGAGGGATGCAGGGGGCTATTCTATATAGGAGGGATGCAGGGGGGCTATTCTATATAGGAGGGATGCAGGGGGGCTATTCTATATAGGAGGGATGCAGGGGGCTATTCTATATGGAAGGGGGATGCAGGGGGGCTATTCTATATGGGAGGGGATGCAGGGGGGCTATTCTATATAGGAGGGATGCAGGGGGGCTATTCTATATAGGAGGGATGCAGGGGGGCTATTCTATATGGAAGGGGGATGCAGGGGGGCTATTCTATATGGAAGGGGGATGCAGGGGGGCTATTCTATATGGAGGGGATGCAGGGGGGCTATTCTATATAGGAGGGATGCAGGGGGGCTATTCTATATGGAAGGGGGATGCAGGGGGCTATTCTATATGGGAGGGGATGCAGGGGGGCTATTCTATATAGGAGGGATGCAGGGGGGCTATTCTATATAGGAGGGATGCAGGGGGCTATTCTATATGGAAGGGGGATGCAGGGGGGCTATTCTATATGGGGGGATGCAGGGGGGCTATTCTATATAGGAGGGGGATGCAGGGGGCTATTCTATATGGGAGGGGATGCAGGGGGGGGGTATTCTATATAGGAGGGGGATGCAGGGGGCTATTCTATATGGGGGGCATGCAGGAGGCTATTCTATATAGGAGGGATGCAGGGGGGGCTATTCTATATAGGAGGGGGATGCAGGGGGGCTATTCTATATGGGAGGGGGATGCAGGGGGCTATTCTATATGGGAGGGGCATGCAGGGGGCTATTCTATATAGGAGGGATGCAGGGGGGCTATTCTATATGGGGGGATGCACGGGGCTATTCTCTATGGGAGGGGGATGCAGGGGGGCTATTCTATGTGTGAGGGAGATGCAGGGGGCTATTCTATATGGGAGGGGGATGCAGGGGGACTATTCTATATGGGGGGATGCAGGGGGGGGCTATTCTATATAGGGGGATGTACAGCAGGGGGGCTATTCTATATGGGGGGATGTATAGATGAGGATGTTGCTGGAGCATGAAGCCTAAAATGTCTGTCTGGCAGATCCCGTGGAGAGGAGTCATGGCCAGAGAAGCCTTCATGATGGCCGGAGCCAGATGGAGAAGAAAAGGAAAAGTGGACGTCTCGTCATGCAGAGAAGACGCCTACTGTGAGTGACAGGATGTAACTGCACTATAATCACCTATAAGGTCTGCAGAACCTTTACACAGCTGGGATCTACCTCAGTATCAGGGGTGTCACACTCCGGCCCTCCAGGTGTTGCAAAACTACAATTCCCGTCATGCTTTAGCTGTCCAGTCATGATGGGATTTGTAGTTCTGTAACAGCTGGAGGGCCGGAGTGTGACACCTGTGTTCTATTGTCAGCAGTAGTGGATTATAATAGGTGCGTTTTGGGCGGCAGCCCGGGGCCCTGAGCTCCTAGGGGGGCCCATGACCACCCAAAAAGACTTATACTTTCAATGGTGTACTGTCTCCTGGCTACACTTCTGCCATGATTTGCAAAAAAATCAGTTTTTTATGGCAATTTTGCACAAATCAGGTCATCATGACATTATCTATCCTGTACTATGAACGCCAGGCTAGTGCTTCCATAGCTACAGTGGGGTGGGGGGGCCCAGGCTTGGTGAACAGCCCGGGGCGTATGGTAAAGTTAATCCGCCCCTGATTGTCAGTGCTTAGGGGAGAATATTGGTCTTTATATAGTGGCTGTTATTTGGTGACAGTATAGTGGTAGCCAGTCACCGTATGCTGAGGGTAGTGGGCATGGTGTGATGGTATAGTGGTATTATCCAGTCACTGTATGGTGAGAGTAGTGGGCATGGTGTGATGGTATAGTGGTATTATCCAGTCACTGTATGCTGAGGGTAGTGGGCATGGTGTGATGGTATTACTCGTATTATTGGTAATATTACTGTTTTATATAGTGGATTGTATTCAGTCACAGTGTAGCGGTATTAGTCACTATGTGGTGGTAATGGCCGTGCTCATGGTGTGGTGATATTATTTGTTACTTATATACTGGTAGTATTGGCAATATTGGTGGGTGTGCTTAGTGACAGTATGGCAGTAACGTGTACAGTATGGTGATAATATTTGCTTACTGGTGTTATTAACTATGACAGTGTTATCATGCACAGAAAATTCTTACCTATGTTACCATTATATATCCTTCAATTTCTCCTGGGGCCCTACTGATAGATAGATAGATAGATGGATAGATAGATATCCAGTAGGAAATGGCTATCTAGCAGCTTATTATGTAGCTTTGACCGCCATTATATGGAGTGCAGACATAGTCAGGATAAAGGGATTTAAAAAATATAGTAACTTTTGTCCAAAATCAGCACCACCCTGTCCTCAGACTGTGTGTGGTATTACAGCTTGGCTCCATTCACTTCAATGGAACTGAGCTGCAATACCTCACACAAACTGAAGAAGAGTGTGGCGCTGTTTCTGGAAGAAGGGGGCCATGTTTTTCTCCTATAAAGGGAATCTGCGAGGTCCGTACCAGGTCTAGGGCTGTAGATCTCAGCAGACAGGTGTGAGGGAGATATCACTGACAGGACCTTTAGTCCAGTGTAAACTTATAATATAATTGTCCTTTTCATTTCCAACTAAAGTTTCACAACAGCAGCGGCAGCAGCAGCACTAACCTATACGTCCATCAGTCAGAGCAGGAAGGGGCGGGGCAGAAGGTGCTGCTGTGGCTCCACCTCTGTGACACTTCAGCTGGTAATGAAAAGAAAGATTATAGAGGTTTACACTGGACTAAAGGTCCGATCCCTGACCTGTACGCTGGGATCTACAGCTGTGTACCTGGTATAGACCCCACAGGTTCCATTTAAGGGCACGTTCATACCTAATCCAATGCGGATTTGATGCTTCTGATTTAATCAGTTGAATGAGTGCATATATATGCCACATCAAATCCACAGCAGATCATGTTATAGCATTATTTTTAGGTGCTGATGGTGGGGTTCACATGTTTAAGGGAGTAGTGGGGGACATGGCTAAATAAAGCAGAATTTACTACAGCTCGTATTTTACACCGCTATCCATGATATATAGGGAAGGATATGGTATGTGGGCTGCTGGGGTTTGATTGCCAGGGCTGATTTTAAGTCCCAGTCCGGCCCTGGAGGAACCTAATATATTTCTCTGGCAGATTCTGTGGATTCGTGGCTCATAGAAGTTCTCATAACGGCCCAGGACAGATGGAGAAGAAGAAGAAGAGGGAAGAACTCTGATTAGAGAAGACGTCCCCTGTGAGTCACCTGCTATAACTGCACTGTAATGTATATGGTGTATAGAGCCTGTGTAGAGCTGCGTCTACCTCTATATGACTGGATGAGGTGATGGTGATCTGTGTACAGAGGATTATTCAGTAGCAGCGGTGGTGTTAGTCAGTATGTGGTGGTGTTAGTCAGTATGTGGTGGTGTTAGTCAGTATGTGGTGGTATTAGTCAGTATGTGGTGGCGTTAGTCAGTATGTGGTGGTGTTAGTCAGTATGTGATGGTATTAGTCAGTATGTGGTGGTATTTGTTACTTGTAATCTGGTGCAGTGTTCATTGGTCTTAGTATACTGGTTCTGGTCAGTAACAATATGGTGGAGATGGTATTGGTTGTGGTGTGACGGTAATATTTCCCCCTTGTATACTGTTATTATTGGTAATATTGGTATACAGGATCTGGTCAGTAACAGTATGGCAGTAATATGTGTGGGGATGTTTGCTCTTTATATACTGGTGTTATTGGTAGCATACAATAGTATACAGTGTTATCATGCAAAGAAAATTGTCTTATAGCCCAATTACACCGGCCAATTATCGGTAACAAGCGCTCCTAGGAAGCCCCATGTAACAGTGCCAGAGATCAGCTGACAAATGCCCCATAGTCGGCTGATTAGATCTTTTGTGCGGGTGTAATAATCATTGCTGTCGGCCGCACATCTCTATATACTGCCCCCTATCACGCCGTGTAACTGGACCCTTATTAATGTTACCATAGATAAGTATAGTGGCAGAAGGGTGGGCCCCAAGAAGGATTTCCCCTGGTGGGCCCAAGGACTCCAGTCCGACACTGACTGTAATCCTGTTACATTGTATCATCTCACCTTTGTCTCAGTCCTGATTACAGTCAGTCACAAACCATTTACCCTTCGATGACACTGAATATAAATTACAGAATCACCATGATTATTACCGATGTTACTCAGGATGTGGCTAATATCCTATAATGAGGGGGGCAGGGTGGAGGGATCAGCGACCGTGAGAAGGTCAGAGCTGAACCCCAAGAATATAAAGTGCTGCTAGTGACATCTACTACTGATAGAGAAAGATACCACAGCAGCACAGAGGATGTCAGGAGAGGAGGGGGCTGATACTATAGGGGAGGACACAGCAGCACAGAGGATGTCAGGAAAGGACGGGGCTGATCCTATAGGAGAGGACACAGCAGCACAGAGGATGTCAGGAGAGGAGGGGGCTGATACTATAGGAGAGGACAGCAGCACAGAGGATGTCAGGAGAGGAGGGGGCTGATCCTATAGGGGAGGACACAGCAGCACAGAGGATGTCAGGAGAGGAGGGGGCTGATACTATAGAGGAGGTCACAGCAGCTCAGAGGATGTCAGGAGAGGAGGGGGCTGATACTATAGGAGAGGACACAGCAGCACAGAGGATGTCAGGAGAGGAGGGGGCTGATCTTATAGGAGAGGACACAGCAGCACAGAGGATGTCAGGAGAGGAGGGGGCTGATCTTATAGGAGAGGTCACAGCAGTACAGAGGATGTCAGGAGAGGAGGGGGCTGATACTATAGGGGAGGTCACAGCGTCTCAGCAGCATAGAGGATGTCAGGAGAGGAGGGGGCTGATACTATAGGGGAGGACACAGCAGCACAGAGGATGTCAGGAGAGGAGGGGGCTGATCTTATAGGGGAGGACACAGCAGCACAGAGGATGTCAGGAGAGGAGGGGGTTGATACTATAGGAGAGGTCACAGCAGCACAGAGGATGTCAGGAGAGGAGGGGGCTGATACTATAGGAGAGGACACAGCAGCACAGAGGATGTCAGGAGAGGAGGGGGCTGATACTATAGGAGAGGACACAGCAGCACAGAGGATGTCAGGAGAGGAGGGGGCTGATACTATAGGAGAGGACACAGCAGCACAGAGGATGTCAGGAGAGGAGGGGGCTGATTTTATAGGGGAGGACACAGCAGCACAGAGGATGTCAGGAGAGGAGGGGGCTGATACTATAGGGGAGGACACAGCAGCACAGAGGATGTCAGGAGAGGAGGGGACTGATACTATAGGAGAGGACACAGCAGCACAGAGGATGTCAGGAGAGGAGGGGGCTGATACTATAGGGGAGGACACAGCAGCACAGAGGATGTCAGGAGAGGAGGGGGCTGATACTATAGGGGAGGACACAGCAGCACAGAGGATGTCAGGAGAGGTGATGACTCATTCAGAATGCAGTATGTCTTTAGTTATTATTCACATTAGACACCTAATCTCCTGACCCGGTTTTGCTCCTATCCTAAGGGCCCTATTCCACTGGACGATTATAGTTACTTATGATTGTTCTTGCGGTCGTCTTGTCGCTATTGCGTTCGTTACTACTATGAAAGCCCGAACGACGTCTTATTCAATGCGAACGATTTGCGAACGAGCAACGATAAAAATAGGTCCAGGTCTTATTAAACGATCAACAATTTCTCGTTCAGTCGTTAATTGTTAACTGCTATTCAACCGAACGATTATCGCTTATGGTGCGTTTACACAGACAGATTTATCTGATAGATTTGTGGAGCCAAAGCCAGGAACAGACTATAACCAATTAACAGCTCATAAAGGAATGACTGAGATTTCTCCTCTTTTGCAATCCATTCCTGGCTTTGGCTTCAAAAATCAGTCAGATAAATCTCTGTGTAAACGCACCCTTAGATTCGAACGACTTAACGATAATCGTCCTGTGGAATAGGGCCCTAAGAAGTATATCAGGTAAGTGGTAGCATGTGCTGTGCCGCTATCTGCTGCTTATTATAATGACGGACAGGCGCTGCTGCATATGTCCTGTATAATCACCGGTTACAGGACCCTGACCTACAACCACAAAACTAAGATCACATAGAGTCCTCAGCATGGGGAGCAAGACTCCTATGGTGTTATATCTGTGTTTAGGAATGCCCCCTGCTGGTGTGATGATGTAGAGGATACACTGCCGACTGCTAGAGCAGCGCTTCCCAAACGTTTTCACATCAAGGCACCCCTGCCAGAAAATGTCCTATAAAGTACAAAAAACGCCATTCAATGACGTCTTCTTTGATCTGAGTTTTTCGCCCCTGCTATGCCCCTATATAGTAATAATGTCTCCTGCTGTCCCCTCCATATAGTAATAATGTCTCCTGCTGTGCCCCCATATAGTAATAATGTCCTCTGATGTGCCTCCCATATAGTAATATTGTCTCCTGCTGTCCCCTCCATATAGTAATAATGTCTCCTGCTGTGCCCCCATATAGTAATAATGTCCTCTGATGTGCCTCCCATATAGTAATATTGTCTCCTGCTGTGCCCCCATATAGTAATTATGTCCCCTGCTGTCCCCTCCATATAGTAATAATGTCTCCTGCTGTGCCCCCATATAGTAATTATGTCCCCCTGCTGTGCCTCCATATAGTAATAATGCCCCCTTCTGTGCCTCCATATAGTAATAATGTCTCCTGCTGTGCCCCCATATAGTAATTATGTTCCCCTGCTGTGCCTCCATATAGTAATAATGCCCCCTTCTGTGCCTCCATATAGTAATATTGTCTCCTGCTGTGCCCCCATATAGTAATTATGTCCCCTGCTGTCCCCTCCATATAGTAATGTCTCCCTCCTGTGCCTCCATATAGTAATAATGCCCCCTTCTGTGCCTCCATATAGTAATATTGTCTCCTGCGGTGCCTCCATATAGTAATATTGTCTCCTGCTGTGCCCCCATATAGCAATTATGTCCCCTGCTGTCCCCTCCATATAGTAATGTCTCCCTCCTGTGCCTTCCATATAGTAATATCATCCGCCGCTGTGCCTCCTATAGTAATAATGTCTCCTGCTGTGCCCCCATATAATAATGTCTTCTGCTGTGCCTCCATATAGTAATAATGTCCCCTCCTGTGCCTCCATATAGTAATAATGTCCTCTGATGTGCCCACCATATAGTAATAATGTCCCATAATACTATTTCCCCCAATGCTGTGCCACACACAATACTAAGCCCCCCCATGCTGTGCCACATACAATACTAAGCCCCCCCATGCTGTGCCACTCACAATACTAAGCCCCCCCAATGCTGTGCCACTCACAATACTAAGCCCCCCCATGCTGTGCCACATACAATACTAAGCCCCCCCATGCTGTGCCACACACAATACTAAGCCCCCCCATGCTGTGCCACTCACAATACTAAGCCCCCCCATGCTGTGCCACTCACAATACTAAGCCCCCCAATGCTGTGCCACTCACAATACTAAGCCCCCCCATGCTGTGCCACACACAATACTAAGCCCCCCCATGCTGTGCCACTCACAATACTAAGCCCCCCCATGCTGTGCCACTCACAATACTAAGCCCCCCCCATGCTGTGCCACTCACAATACTAAGCCCCCCCCCCATGCTGTGCCATGCTTGGCTGATGTAGAGGAAACACTGCCTACTGCTAGAGTGATAATGTGGGGAGGACACACTGCCCCCTGCTGGTGTGATGATGTAGAGGACACACTGCCACCTGCTGGTGTGATAATGTGGGGTGGAGACACCACCCCCTGCTGGTGTGATGATTGGGGCTGTGATGGAGGGCACTGTGCGTGTGTGTGGAGGGGGTATAGATTATCTCCACATGGTCTATGGTCCACAGGCTGTGATCTTATAGCGAGCGCAGAATGTGCAGTATTAGGCTAGGTTCACACTATGTAACTGTGCGGCTGTATTTTTTATGCGGCTGTAAATGTGCGGATGAAACTCCAACCGTGGGAAAAAATAGACATGCGGCTGAAAACATACGGTCATTTACTTGGAAATCTGGTTCAACTAAAAATAACAAATAAAATCTTAAGAAAGTGATGAAACACCTCTGGATGCATCTAGGAAAGCAGGGAAACAGTTTACAGGAATTGCTATTACCGGGGTTTGCGATCCTCTGCACTAATGCCTGATGTCTCTCATGGTTAATATATTAAAATAATAAAACACATTTTCTTTGTAATAAAGTCCCTTTCGTTTTTCAATAATTTAATTCTAACGAATCCATCATTGTGCAATTAAATATACTGTTAAAATAAATAGATATATAAATAAATGTATATTTATATATATATTTATTTTTTGACAGTATATTTAATTGCACAATGATGGATTCGTTAGAATTAAATTATTGAACAACGAAACTCATTTTATTTTAACGAAAATGTGTTTTCTTAATTAAATATTAATTAGTACAGGAAGCTCCATAAGCCGTTAATTCATATTGCCGGTAATAGAGCTTTCTGTACTAATCATCACTTTACTTTAATGAAAACATCAAATGTTTCTTCTAATTATGTTATGACAATAGCATTATTAGAAGAAACATTTAGAATTATATGTGCGCTCAGCTGATTGGCTGATCGGCTCAGCGCACATATAATGAGCCGGTCCGCAGTACAGTGACTTCATTGTGCTGCGGACCAGCGAAGAGGACACATCAGGGTGAGTATAGAGCTCTCCCCACCCCCTCCCCAGCACTGCACCCCTCCCAGCAAGGAAGGGGGGGGGGTCACTTAACCCCTTCCTTGCTGGGATGGGCGCAGTCTGACATCAGTCTGGCCCCCAAGGGGTTAAGGGGGATGCAATACATCCTCCCTTAACCCCTTGGGGGCCAGACTGTAAGCAGCGATCTGTAAAGATGCTGCATACTGTAAGGAGCACAACACCGCTCACAATGATGGGTGTTGTGCTCCTGTTTGTGTGTTTTTGTGTGTTTCTCCCTTTTTGTTTTTCAGTTATCGGTATCCTGGGGATTACGTCGGATTCCATGGACTACGTCGATGACCAGCGGTTGTTTGGTGTTTTTTTTTTTTTTATATAAAATGGTCAATGAGGGGTGTGGGGGTGTTTTTATTTGAATACAAATTTTTTTTAACTTGTGTCTTGTCTTTATTTCTTTACTTTATAGACTTAGTAGTGGAAGCCGTCTAATAGACGGAATCCATTACTAAGTCGGGGCCTAGTGTTAGCCGGTATAATATGGCTAACACTAACCCCCTATTATTACCCCAGTACCCAATGCCACCAGGGGTACTGGGAAGAGCCGGGTGCCAGTGGTCTCCTGGACCGGGCGGCAGCAGGCTGGTAAGATTTAGGCTGGGGAGGGCCTAAACCAATGGCTCTTCCCACCCTGGTGTTACCAGGCTGCTGTCGTTTGGTTTTTAACCCGGCTGGTTATAAAAATAGGGGGGACCCTATGCGGGTTTTTTTTTTAAATAAATAAATAATAAAAAATAACGCATAGGGTCCCCCCTATTTTTATAACCAGCCGGGTTAAAAACCAAACGACAGCAGCCTGGTAACACCAGGGCGGGAAGAGCCATTGGTTTAGGCCCTCCCCAGCCTAAATCTTACCAGCCTGCTGCCGCCCGGTCCAGGAGCGCCAATTTTGACGCTCCGGGACCACTGGCACCCGGCTCTTCCCAGTACCCCTGGTGGCATTGGGTACTGGGTAATAATAGGGGGTTAGTGTTAGCCATTTTATACCGGCTAACACTAGGCCCCGACTTAGTAATGGATTCCATCTATTAGACGGCTTCCACTACTAAGTCTATAAAGTAAAGAAATAAAGACAAGACACAAGTTAAAAAATTTTTTTATTCAAATAAAAACACCCCACACCCCTCATTGACCATTTTATAAAAAAAAAACATTAAAAAAACGCTGGTCATCGACGTAGTCCACGGAATCCGACGTAATCCCCAGGATACTGATATCTGAAAAACAAAAAGGGAGAAACACACAAAAAACACACAAACAGGAGCACAACACCCATCATTGTGAGCGGTGTTGTGCTCCTTACAGTATGCAGCATCTTTACAGATCGCTGCTTACAGTCTGGCCCCCAAGGGGTTAAGGGAGGATGTATTGCATCCCCCTTAACCCCTTGGGGGCCAGACTGATGTCAGACTGCACCCATCCCAGCAAGGAAGGGGTTAACTGACCCCCCCTTCCTTGCTGGGAGGGGTGCAGTGCTGGGGAGGGGGTGGGGAGAGCTCTATACTCACCCCGATGTGTCCTCTTCGCTGGTCCGCAGCACAATGAAGTGACTGTACTGCGGACCCGCTAATTATATGTGCGCTCAGCCGATCAGCCAATCAGCTGAGCGCACATATAATTCTAAATGTTTCTTCTAATAATGCTATTGTGATAACAGAATTAGAAGAAACATTTGATGTTTTCATTAAAGTAAAGTGATGATTAGTACGGAAAGCTCTATTACCAGCAATATGAATTACCGGCTTATGGAGCTTCCTGTACTAATTAATATTTAATTAATAAAACACATTTTCGTTGAAATAAAATCAGTTTAGTTGTTCAATAATTTAATTCTAACGAATCCATCATTGTGCAATTAAATATACTGTCAGAAAATAAATATATATATAAATATACATTTATTTATATATATATTTATTTTAACAGTATATTTAGTTACACAATGATGGATTCGTTAGAATTAAATTATTGACCAACAAAAGGGACTTTATTACAAAGAGAATGTGTTTTATTAATTTAATATATTAACTATTAGAGGCATCGGCATTCGGCATCATTGCCGGCTATTTTTGAAGTACTCCGTACGGACCGCCTGTCAATCCACGGCCGCATGTCCAGCCGCAAACAATGGTCTTGTTCATTTTTTACGGGTCCGTTTACGATCGGGCCGTAGATTCATACATAGTGTGCACTGTGCAGCCGTATATCCTATACTTTCCAGCGTATGCATAAACCACCAAAAATACCGCCGCAAAATTACAGCCGCAAATACAGCCGCACACTTACATAGTCTGAACCTAGCCTTATGGTGCGTTTACACAGACAGATTTATCTGACAGATCTTTGAAGCCAAAACCAGGAACAGACTATAAACAGGGATCACTCATAAAGGAAAGACTGGGATCTATCCTTTTTAAATCCATTCCTGGCTTTGGCTTCCGAAATCTGTCATATAAATCTTTCTGTGTAAACGCAGCCTTACATTAAGCCATATCACATGACTCAATCACTAAAGCAAATGAGCGCCAATCTACTAGGTCAGCACTCGTTGACTGAGCCTATTCCATGGCTCAATGATCGTTCAGTGATGTCCGTGCAGTCCTTGCCTTTAATGTAAAATAATAAACCCCCGGATGAAAGGCAGGAAAGACGTGGTGGGGTGGTGGCGTCCTGGAGAGCATAGGGACTGTGTCATTGTGCTGGTAACTCTGCGCTTTAGATCAGGGCTGGATAAGGTTTGATCTGTTGGGCTTGTTCCTAGAAGTCGTGGATTCGCACTGGCACTTCATACCCTTTGCCAGGGCTTCATTTATGAATAATGTAATATCCCACTGTCTCTCCAGGATCGCCACCAAGCTCACACACATGGATAGACGAGCCCGCTGACAAGGGTGGAGCACAAGTCATAATGGAGAAAGCTGAGTATATCCAGGAATGTAGACGCCAACTGGACGATCCCCTGGTATACGAGGAACTCCCGGGTGACCCTATATTCACTATCAAAGCCAAAATAGAGACAGTACTTGACTGC
Source organism: Dendropsophus ebraccatus (assembly GCF_027789765.1). Classification (NCBI taxonomy): domain Eukaryota; kingdom Metazoa; phylum Chordata; class Amphibia; order Anura; family Hylidae; genus Dendropsophus; species Dendropsophus ebraccatus. The sequence goes on along the minus strand of NC_091467.1, from coordinate 318,514 downwards.
CACATGACAACAGGGACCAAGGACTCCAAGACTAGGGACCGCTTGACCAATCTATTTCCCATCCCCCTACCCCCTTTCCCACACCCAAAGTCCACAAAAGACTCCAAAACCCACCAGGTAGACCCATCGTTGCCTCTACAGACTCTCCCCCCCTATCCATTTTACTTGAGAAAGTACTGACACATCTAGTCAAAGAAACGACATCTTTCCTCTTAGACACCTCAGCATTCATCGACCTAATCCGACACATACACAACCCTAGCCCCACAGCTATACTAGTAACCTTTGGCGTCACTAGCCTCTATACGTCAATCCAACACTCTAATGGTGCGTTTACACAGGCAGATTTATCTGACAGATTTTGGAAGCCAAAGCCAGGAATGGATTTGAAAAGAGGAGAAATCTTAGTCTTTCCTTTATGACCCGTTCCGTGTTTATGGTCTGTTCCTGGCTTTGGCTTTAAAAATCTGTCAGATATATCTGCCTGTGTAAACGCACAATAAGAGATGCCAGTAGGGGCCGTCACAGATACCAGACTGATCAACTTCTATGTAGACCTACTGAACCTGGTCCTCACTGAAAACTACTTCCTGTTCCAGGACCGTTACTTCTTACAGCGACAAGGGACCGCTATGGGCTCGAATGGAGCCCCACCTTATGCTAATTGCTTTATGGCCCACTTCGAGGAACATTTTGTATACCCACACCCACTATTTGACTCATATGTCAAAGTGTGGAAGAGATATATGGATGACATCTTCTGCATATGGGAGGGCCCTCTAGATACATTTCACAACTTTCATTCACTCCTCCACTCCATTTGGCCAGAATTACAATGTAATATATATATATATATTACATATATATACTCTCCATGTCGACACATCAGAGGTTAGCCTCCTTGACACCCTTGTCATAAAGGACAACACTGGCAACCTGACCCTTGATCTATACACAAAAGAAACAGATGGTAATAGTCTTCTCCTATACTCCAGCTTCTACTCTACATCCCCAAAAAATCATTACCACAGTCACAATACAACAGGATGAAACGCATTGTCACAGAGGACAATATCCGAGAAATACGCCTCTCCCAAATCACTGACAGTTCAGGGCCCGGGGAGAGAACCTACTCCAACCTATGGACGAGACTAGCCGACAGAGCAGACATGAGATACAATACCCTTTGTACATACCTACCACCCCTTCATGAAACGTTCCACTCTATCCGACCACACTGGCACGTCTTACAGACGTCATACCCACAGGTTAAGGAATTTCAGAACCCCTTCCTAGCATGTACCAAACATCCTAAAACCTGAGAGACCACCCTAGTCAGAGCCGACATAGGTCCATCCACTCGCCCAACTACACTTACAGACAAAGGCCCCGATCCCTGCCTCCAATCTACACAGTGTTCCCACGTACTGAAGGGTGACAAGATCCACCATCAACGGACAGGACACAGCAATTGGGGTCACTTTACGGCGTGTATGCTCTCAAATGCCCCTGTGGTCTTGTTTCCATAGGGGAGACATCCAGAGAGGTCAGTGATAGGATATGACAACACTTGCCCCCCCACCACTTCCATGAAGCCCAACGTCCCATAGCACAACTAGAGTCCCAGGTTTTGGACCATGTACCTAGGGCACGCAGGGGAGGGAATCGTACGGCCACCCTACTTAAAAGAGAGGCGTATTGGATCTTCTACAGACTATGGAGCCTAGAGGCCTAAACTGAGAATAGGAAATTAGCGGACTCATTTTTCTCGAGCTTTACAAACGTTCACTATTAGAGATGAGCGAATACTATTCACTATTGTGTATATAGTGTATATATAGTGTATATAGTGTATATATTGTGTATATTGTGTATATAGTGTATATAGTGTATATAGTGTATATATTGTGTATATAGTGTATATATAGTGTATATAGTGTATATATAGTGTATATAGTATATATATAGTGTATATATAGTGTATATTGTGTATATAGTGTATATATTGTGTATATTGTGTATATAGTGTATATATAGTGTATATAGTGTATATATTGTGTATATAGTGTATATATAGTGTATATTGTGTATATAGTTTATATAGTGTATATATTGTGTATATTGTGTATATAGTGTATATATTGTGTATATAGTGTATATAGTGTATATATTGTGTATATAGTGTATATAGTGTATATATTGTGTATATATTGTGTATATAGTGTATATATAGTGTATATAGTGTGTATATTGTGTATATAGTGTATATATAGTGTATATTGTGTATATAGTTTATATAGTGTATATTGTGTATATAGTGTATATATTGTGTATATTGTGTATATAGTGTATATAGTTTATATAGTGTGTATATTGTGTATATAGTGTATAGTGTATATAGTGTATATATTGTGTATATTGTGTATATAGTGTATATATAGTGTATATTGTGTATATATTGTGTATATTGTGTATATATAGTGTATATAGTGTATATATTGTGTATATTGTGTATATAGTGTATATAGTGTATATATAGTGTATATATTGTGTATATATAGTGTATATAGTGTATATATAGTGTATATTGTGTATATAGTGTATATAGTGTATATATAGTGTATATATTGTGTATATATAGTGTATATAGTGTATATATAGTGTATATTGTGTATATAGTGTATATATAGTGTATATAGTGTATATAGTTTGTATATATAGTGTATATTGTGTATATATTGTGTATAAAGTGTGTATATTGTGTATATATAGTGTATATATAGTGTATATAGTGTACATATAGTGTATATATAGTGTATATATTGTGTATATATTGTGTATATATTGTGTATATAGTGTATATAGTATATATTGTGTATATTGTGTATATATTGTGTATATAGTGTATATATAGTGTATATATTGTGTATATAGTGTATATATAGTGTATATTGTGTATATATTGTGTATATAGTGTGTATATTGTGTATATAGTGTATATATAGTGTATATAGTGTGTATAGTGTATAAATTGTGTATATATAGTGTATATAGTGTGTATAGTGTATAAATTGTGTGTATATAGTGTATATATTGTGTATATTGTGTATATATAGTGTATATATTGTGTATATTGTGTATATAGTGTATATATAGTGTATATAGTGTATATAGTGTGTATATAGTGTATATATAGTGTATATAGTGTATATATTGTGTATATATAGTGTATATTGTGTATATATAGTGTATATAGTGTATATATAGTGTATATTGTGTATATAGTGTATATATAGTGTATATAGTGTATATAGTTTGTATATATAGTGTATATTGTGTATATAGTGTGTATATTGTGTATATATAGTGTATATATAGTGTATATAGTGTACATATAGTGTATATATAGTGTATATATTGTGTATATATTGTGTATATATTGTGTATATAGTGTATATATTGTGTATATAGTGTATATAGTATATATTGTGTATATAGTGTATATATAGTGTATATATTGTGTATATAGTGTATATATAGTGTATATTGTGTATATATTGTGTATATTGTGTATAGTGTATATATAGTGTATATAGTGTATATATTGTGTATATAGTGTATATATAGTGTATATAGTGTATATATAGTGTATATTGTGTATATATAGTGTATATAGTGTATATATAGTGTATATTGTGTATATAGTGTATATATAGTGTATATAGTGTATATAGTTTGTATATATAGTGTATATTGTGTATATATTGTGTATATAGTGTGTATATTGTGTATATAGTGTATATATAGTGTATATAGTGTGTATAGTGTATAAATTGTGTATATATAGTGTATATATTGTGTATATTGTGTATATATAGTGTATATATTGTGTATATTGTGTATATAGTGTATATATAGTGTATATAGTGTATATAGTGTGTATATTGTGTATATAGTGTATATATAGTGTATATAGTGTATATATTGTGTATATATAGTGTATATTGTGTATATATAGTGTATATAGTGTATATATAGTGTATATTGTGTATATAGTGTATATATAGTGTATATAGTGTATATAGTTTGTATATATAGTGTATATTGTGTATATATTGTGTATATAGTGTATATATAGTGTATATAGTGTGTATAGTGTATAAATTGTGTATATATAGTGTATATAGTGTATATATTGTGTATATATAGTGTATATATTGTGTATATATTGTGTATATAGTGTATATATAGTGTATATAGTGTGTATATAGTGTATATATTGTGTATATATAGTGTATATAGTGTATATATTGTGTATATATAGTGTATATAGTGTATATATTGTGTATATAGTGTATATATTGTGTATATTGTGTATATAGTGTATATATAGTGTATATAGTGTATATATATAGTGTATATTGTGTATATATAGTGTATATATTGTGTATATAGTGTATATATTGTGTATATTGTGTATATAGTGTGTATATAGTGTTTATATTGTGTATATATAGTGTATATATTGTGTATATATAGTGTATATAGTGTATATATTGTGTATATAGTGTATATAGTGTATATATAGTGTATATAGTGTATATATTGTGTATATAGTGTGTATATATAGTGTATATAGTGTATATATAGTGTATATTGTGTATATAGTGTATATATAGTATATATAGTGTATATATAGTATATATAGTGTATATAGTGTATATATAGTGTGTATAGTGTATATATTGTGTATATATAGTGTATATATTGTGTATATAGTGTGTATATAGTGTATATATTGTGTATATATAGTGTATATATTGTGTATATATTGTGTATATAGTGTATATATTGTGTATATATAGTGTATATATTGTGTATATATAGTGTATATATAGTGTATATATAGTGTATATTGTGTACATAGTGTATATATAGTGTATATATAGTGTATATAGTGTATATAGTGTATATAGTGTATATATTGTGTATATATTGTATATATTGTGTATATATAGTGTATATATAGTGTATATATTGTGTATATATAGTGTATATATAGTGTATATATTGTGTATATAGTGTGTATATATAGTGTATATAGTGTATATATAGTGTATATTGTGTATATAGTGTATATATAGTATATATAGTGTATATATAGTATATATAGTGTATATAGTGTATATATAGTGTGTATAGTGTATATATTGTGTATATATAGTGTATATATTGTGTATATAGTGTGTATATATAGTGTATATATTGTGTATATATTGTGTATATAGTGTATATATTGTGTATATATAGTGTATATATTGTGTATATATAGTGTATATATAGTGTATATATAGTGTATATTGTGTATATAGTGTATATAGTGTATATATAGTGTATATAGTGTATATAGTGTATATAGTGTATATATTGTGTATATATTGTATATATTGTGTATATATAGTGTATATATAGTGTATATATTGTGTATATATAGTGTATATATAGTGTATATAGTGTATATATTATGTATATAGTGTATATATTATGTATATAGTGTATATATTGTGTATATATTGTGTATATATAGTGTATACCGTATTTTTCGCTTTATAAGACACACTTTTTTTCCTCCCAAAGTGGGAGGAAAAACTAAGTGCGTCCTATAAAGCGAAGACGGCTCCCAAGCAGTATCAAGCACTGCAAGGAAGGCGTCCCGCCCGCCCCCTCTATTGCCGCTCACTATACATATGCATAGTGAGTGACCCTGAGCGATCCCCTCCGTCCGCCCAGCCCGCCCCTTCTATCCCCGCTCAGCTGAGCCGATCAGAAGCCTGGAAAAGTGCAATGAGCAGCACTTTCCTGGGCTCCTGATCGGCTAAGCGGCGATGGAGGGGGCGGGCTGGGCGGGTGGAGGGGATCGCTGTCCTACTCACCTGTCCGCCGGCCCCAGCAGCTCCTCTCCCGTCATCCTCCGGGCACAGGCAGCGGGGTACAGAGACGCTGCCTGTGTCCCAGAAGTGTTCTGCAGCGGCAGTCTCTCTGTCCCCCGCTGCCTGTGCTGGAGGATGACGGGAGACCGGAGTGTCGGGAGAGGAGCTGCTGGGGCCGGCGGACAGGTGAGCAGCCTGTTTGTTGTTTTTCTGGTCGAGGGGGGGATTGGCTACTATGGGGGGCACTGTATGTGGGCATTGGCTACTATGGGGGCATTGGCTACCATGGGGGCATTGTATGGGGGCATTGGCTAATATATGGGGGCACTGGCTACTATATGGGGGCATTGGCTACTATATGGGGCACTGGCTACTATATGGGGGCATTGGCTACTATGGGGGGATTGGCTACTATGGGGGCACTATATGGGGGCATTGGCTACTATGGGGGGATTGGCTACTATGGGGGGCACTGTATGGGGGAATTGGCTACTATATGGGGGCACTGTATGGGGGCATTGGCTACCATGGGGGCACTGGCTACTATATGGGGGCATTGGCTACCATGGGGGGCATTGGCTAATATATGGGGGCACTGTATGGGGGCATTGGCTAATATATGGGGCACTGACTACTATATGGGGGCACTGTATGGGGGCATTGGCTACTATATGGGGCACTGGCTACTATATGGGGGCACTGTATGGGGGCATTGGCTACTATGGGGGGCACTGGCTACAATGGGGCACTATATGGGGGCATTGGCTACTATATGGGGGCACTGTATGGGGGCATTGGCTACTATATAGGGGCACTGTATGGGGGCATTGGCTACTATATGGGGGCACTGGCTACTATATGGGGGCACTGTATGGGGGCATTGGCTATTATATGGGGACACTGTATGAGGGCATTGGCTACTATGGGGGGCACTGGGTACAATGGGGCACTATATGGGGGCATTGGCTACTATATGGGGGCATTGGCTACTACGTGGGGGCATTGGCTACTATATGGGGGCACTGGCTACTATATGGGGGCACTGTATGGGGGCATTGGCTACTATATGGGAAAACTGTATGGGGGCATGGGCTACTATGGGGGGCACTGGCTACTATGTGGGGCACTATATGGGGGCATTGGCTACTATGTGGGGCACTATATGGGGGCATTGGCTACTATATAGGGCACTATATGGGGGATTGGATACTATGTGGGGCACTATGTGGGGGATTGGATACTATGTGGGGCACTATATGGGGGATTGGATACTATGTGGGGCACTATGTGGGGGATTGGCTACTATGTGGGGCACTATATGGGGGCATTGGCTACTATGTGGGGCACTATATGGGGGCATTGGATACTATGTGGGGCACTATATGGGGGATTGGATACTATGTGGGGCACTATATGGGGCATTGGATACTATGTGGGGCACTATATGGGGGATTGGATACTATGTGGGGCACTATATGGGGGATTGGATACTATGTGGGGCACTATATGGGGCATTGGATACTATGTGGGGCACTATATGGGGCATTGGATACTATGTGGGGCACTATATGGGGCAATTGATACTATGGGGGGCACTATATGGGGGCATTGGATACTATGGGGGGCACTATATGGGGGCATTGGATACTATGTGGGGCACTATATGGGGGCATTGGATACTATGGGGGGCACTATATGGGGGCATTGGATACTATGTGGGGCACTATATGGGGGCATTGGATACTATGGGGGGCACTATATGGGGGCATTGGATACTATGGGGGGCACTATATGGGGGCATTGGATACTATGGGGGGCACTATATGGGGGCATTGGATACTATGGGGGGCACTATATGGGGGCATTGGATACTATGGGGGGCACTATATGGGGGCATTGGATACTATGGGGGGCACTATATGGGGGCATTGGATACTATGTGGGGCACTATATGGGGGCATTGGCACCAATCACACTGCTGCTATCTCCAAACTTTGACAATGAGCAAAAAAAAAATTTTCTATTTTCCCCCCATAAAATCAGGGGTGCGTCTTGTGAAAAGGTGCGTCCTATGAAGCGAAAAATATGGTATATTGTGTATATAGTGTATATATAGTGTATATATTATGTATATAGTGTATATATTGTATATATAGTGTATATATAGTGTATATAGTGTATCTAGTGTATATATTGTGTATATAGTGTATATATAGTGTATATATTGTGTATATAGTGTATATATTGTGTATATAGTGTATATATTGTGTATATATTGTGTATAAAGTGTAAATATAGTGTATATAGTGTATATTGTGTATATAGTGTATATATTGTGTATATAGTGTATATATAGTGTATATATTGTGTATATAGTGTATATATTGTGTATATAGTATATATATAGTGTATCTAGTGTATATATTGTGTATATAGTGTATATATAGTGTATATATTGTGTATATAGTGTATATATTGTGTATATAGTGTATATATTGTGTATATAGTGTATATATAGTGTATCTAGTGTATATATAGTGTATATAGTGTATATATTGTGTATATAGTGTATATATTGTGTATATAGTGTATATATAGTGTATCTAGTGTATATATTGTGTATATAGTGTATATATTGTGTATATATAGTGTATCTAGTGTATATATTGTGTATATATTGTGTATATATTGTGTATAAAGTGTATATATAGTGTATATAGTGTATATATAGTGTATATAGTATATATTGTGTATATAGTGTATATATTGTGTATATAGTGTATATATAGTGTATATATTGTGTATATGGTGTATATATTGTGTATATAGTGTATATATTGTGTATATATAGTGTATCTAGTGTATATATTGTGTATATAGTGTATATATAGTGTATATAGTGTATATATAGTGTATATAGTGTATATATTGTGTATGTATAGTGTATATATTGTGTATATGGTGTATATATAGTGTATATAGTATATATTGTGTATATAGTGTATATATTGTGTATATAGTGTATATATAGTGTATATATTGTGTATATGGTGTATATATTGTGTATATAGTGTATATATTGTGTATATGGTGTATATATAGTGTATATAGTATATATTGTGTATATAGTGTATATATTGTGTATATGGTGTATATATAGTGTATATAGTATATATTGTGTATATAGTGTATATATTGTGTATATATAGTGTATATATAGTGTATATAGTATATATTGTGTATATTGTGTATATATAGTGTATATAGTGTATATATTGTGTATATATTGTGTATATAGTGTATATATTGTGTATATAGTGTATATATAGTGTATATATTGTGTATATATTGTGTATATAGTGTATATATTGTGTATATAGTGTATATATAGTGTATATATTGTGTATATGGTGTATATATTGTGTATATAGTGTATATATTGTAGCAGTTTGGGGTGAGCTCAGGTAAGGAGACAGTCTAAACGCAGCTTTCTTGTCCCCAAGACGTGTCAGCCGCTTTATTTCCAAGCATAGAAACAGAATACAGCTCCTGCAGCAGTCTCTCCTGGTATACAGGGTTATCTCTCCTCTATCAGCAGTCTCTCCTGGTATACAGGGTTATCTCTCCTCTATCAGCAGTCTCTCCTGGTATACAGGGTTATCTCTCCTCTATCAGCAGTCTCTCCTGGTATACAGGGTTATCTCTCCTCTATCAGCAGTCTCTCCTGGTATACAGGGTTATCTCTCCCCTATCAGCAGTCTCTCCTGGTATACAGGGTTATCTCTCCCCCATCGGCAGTCTCTCCTGGTATACAGGGTTATCTCTCCCCCATCAGCAGTCTCTCCTGGTATACAGGGTTATCTCTCCCCCATCGGCAGTCTCTCCTGGTATACAGGGTTATCTCTCCTCTATCAGCAGTCTCTCCTGGTATACAGGGTTATCTCTCCTCTATCGGCAGTCTCTCCTGGTATACAGGGTTATCTCTCCCCCATCAGCAGTCTCTCCTGGTATACAGGGTTATCTCTCCCCCATCAGCAGTCTCTCCTGGTATACAGGGTTATCTCTCCTCTATCAGTAGTCTCTCCTGGTATACAGGGTTATCTCTCCTCTATCAGTAGTCTCTCCTGGTATACAGGGTTATCTCTCCTCTATCAGCAGTCTCTCCTGGTATACAGGGTTATCTCTCCTCTATCAGCAGTCTCTCCTGGTATACAGGGTTATCTCTCCCCCATCAGCAGTCTCTCCTGGTATACAGGGTTATCTCTCCCCCATCGGCAGTCTCTCCTGGTATACAGGGTTATCTCTCCCCCATCAGCAGTCTCTCCTGGTATACAGGGTTATCTCTCCCCCATCAGCAGTCTCTCCTGGTATACAGGGTTATCTCTCCTCTATCAGCAGTCTCTCCTGGTATACAGGGTTATCTCTCCTCTATCAGCAGTCTCTCCTGGTATACAGGGTTATCTCTCCCCCATCAGCAGTCTCTCCTGGTATACAGGGTTATCTCTCCCCCATCAGCAGTCTCTCCTGGTATACAGGGTTATCTCTCCCCCATCAGCAGTCTCTCCTGGTATACAGGGTTATCTCTCCCCCATCGGCAGTCTCTCCTGGTATACAGGGTTATCTCTCCCCCATCAGCAGTCTCTCCTGGTATACAGGGTTATCTCTCCTCTATCGGCAGTCTCTCCTGGTATACAGGGTTATCTCTCCCCCATCAGCAGTCTCTCCTGGTATACAGGGTTATCTCTCCCCCATCAGCAGTCTCTCCTGGTATACAGGGTTATCTCTCTATCAGCAGTCTCTCCTGGTATACAGGGTTATCTCTCCCCCATCAGCAGTCTCTCCTGGTATACAGGGTTATCTCTCCTCTATCAGCAGTCTCTCCTGGTATACAGGGTTATCTCTCCTCTATCAGCAGTCTCTCCTGGTATACAGGGTTATCTCTCCCCATCAGCAGTCTCTCCTGGTATACAGGGTTATCTCTCCCCCATCGGCAGTCTCTCCTGGTATACAGGGTTATCTCTCCTCTATCAGCAGTCTCTCCTGGTATACAGGGTTATCTCTCTATCAGCAGTCTCTCCTGGTATACAGGGTTATCTCTCCCCCATCAGCAGTCTCTCCTGGTATACAGGGTTATCTCTCCTCTATCAGCAGTCTCTCCTGGTATACAGGGTTATCTCTCTATCAGCAGTCTCTCCTGGTATACAGGGTTATCTCTCCTCTATCAGCAGTCTCTCCTGGTATACAGGGTTATCTCTCCCCCATCGGCAGTCTCTCCTGGTATACAGGGTTATCTCTCCCCCATCGGCAGTCTCTCCTGGTATACAGGGTTATCTCTCCCCCATCAGCAGTCTCTCCTGGTATACAGGGTTATCTCTCCCCCATCAGCAGTCTCTCCTGGTATACAGGGTTATTTCTCCCCATCAGCAGTCTCTCCTGGTATACAGGGTTATCTCTCCCCATCAGCAGTCTCTCCTGGTATACAGGGTTATCTCTCCCCCATCGGCAGTCTCTCCTGGTATACAGGGTTATCTCTCCTCTATCAGCAGTCTCTCCTGGTATACAGGGTTATCTCTCCCCCATCAGCAGTCTCTCCTGGTATACAGGGTTATCTCTCCCCCATCAGCAGTCTCTCCTGGTATACAGGGTTATCTCTCCCCCATCGGCAGTCTCTCCTGGTATACAGGGTTATCTCTCCCCCATCAGCAGTCTCTCCTGGTATACAGGGTTATCTCTCCCCCATCAGCAGTCTCTCCTGGTATACAGGGTTATCTCTCCCCCATCAGCAGTCTCTTCTGGTATACAGGGTTATCTCTCCTCTATCAGCAGTCTCTCCTGGTATACAGGGTTATCTCTCCCCCATCAACAGTCTCTCCTGGTATACAGGGTTATCTCTCCTCTATCAGCAGTCTCTCCTGGTATACAGGGTTATCTCTCTATCAGCAGTCTCTCCTGGTATACAGGGTTATCTCTCCCCCATCAGCAGTCTCTCCTGGTATACAAGGGTTATCTCTCCCCATCAGCAGTCTCTCCTGGTATACAGGGTTATCTCCTCCCCCATCGGCAGTCTCTCCTGGTATACAGGGTTATCTCTCCCCATCGGCAGTCTCTCCTGGTATACAGGGTTATCTCTCCCCCATCAGCAGTCTCACCTGGTATACAGGTTATCTCCCCCCATCGGCAGTCTCTCCTGGTATACAGGGTTATGTCTCCTCTATCAGCAGTCTCTCCTGGTATAAAGGGTTATCTCTCCCCCATCAGCAGTCTCTCCTGGTATACAGGGTTATGTCTCCTCTATCAGCAGTCTCTCCTGGTATAAAGGGTTATCTCTCCCCCATCAGCAGTCCTCTCCTGGTATACAGGGTTATCTCTCCCCATCAGCAGTCTCTCCTGGTATACAGGGTCATCTCTCCCCCATCAGCAGTCTCTCCTGGTATACAGGGTTATCTCTCCCCTATCAGCAGTCTCTCCTGGTATACAGGGTTATCTCTCCCCCATCGGCAGTCTCTCCTGGTATACAGGGTCATCTCTCCCCCATCAGCAGTCTCTCCTGGTATACAGGGTTATCTCTCACCCATCGGCAGTCTCTCCTGGTATACAGGGTTATCTCTCCCCCATCGGCAGTCTCTCCTGGTATACAGGGTTATGTCTCCTCTATCAGCAGTCTCTCCTGGTATAAAGGGTTATCTCTCCCCCATCAGCAGTCTCTCCTGGTATACAGGGTTATCTCTCCCCATCAGCAGTCTCTCCTGGTATACAGGGTTATCTCTCCCCCATCAGCAGTCTCTCCTGGTATACAGGGTTATCTCTCCTCTATCAGCAGTCTCTCCTGGTATACAGGGTTATCTCTCCTCCATCAGCAGTCTCTCCTGGTATACAGGGTTATCTGTCACCCATCGGCAGTCTCTCCTGGTATACAGGGTTATCTCTCCCCCATCAGCAGTCTCTCCTGGTATACAGGGTTATCTCTCCCCCATCGGCAGTCTCTCCTGGTATACAGGGTTATCTCTCTATCAGCAGTCTCTCCTGGTATACAGGGTTATCTCTCCCCATCAGCAGTCTCTCCTGGTATACAGGGTTATCTCTCACCCATCGGCAGTCTCTCCTGGTATACAGGGTTATCTCTCCTCTATCAGCAGTCTCTCCTGGTATACAGGGTTATCTCTCCCCCATCAGCAGTCTCTCCTGGTATACAGGGTTATCTCTCCTCTATCAGCAGTCTCTCCTGGTATACAGGGTTATCTCTCACCCATCAGCAGTCTCTCCTGGTATACAGGGTTATCTCTCCCCCATCGGCAGTCTCTCCTGGTATACAGGGTTATCTGTCACCCATCGGCAGTCTCTCCTGGTATACAGGGTTATCTGTCCCCATCAGCAGTCTCTCCTGGTATACAGGGTTATCTCTCCCCATCAGCAGTCTCTCCTGGTATACAGAGTTATCTCTCCCCCATCAGCAGTCTCTCCTGGTATACAGGGTTATCTCTCCCCCCATCAGCAGTCTCTCCTGGTATACAGGGTTATCTCTCCCCCATCAGCAGTCTCTCCTGGTATACAGGGTTATCTCTCCCCCATCGGCAGTCTCTCCTGGTATACAGGGTTATCTCTCACCCATCGGCAGTCTCTCCTGGTATACAGGGTTATCTCTCACCCATCGGCAGTCTCTCCTGGTATACAGGGTTATCTCTCACCCATCGGCAGTCTCTCCTGGTATACAGGGTTATCTCTCCCCATCAGCAGTCTCTCCTGGTATACAGGGTTATCTCTCCCCCATCGGCAGTCTCTCCTGGTATACAGGGTTATCTCTCCCCCATCGGCAGTCTCTCCTGGTATACAGGGTTATCTCTCCCCCATCGGCAGTCTCTCCTGGTATACAGGGTTATCTCTCCCCATCAGCAGTCTCTCCTGGTATACAGGGTTATCTCTCCCCCATCAGCAGTCTCTCCTGGTATACAGGGTTATCTCTCCCCATCGGCAGTCTCTCCTGGTATACAAAGGTTATCTCTCCCCCATCAGCAGTCTCTCCTGGTATACAGGGTTATCTCTCACCCATCAGCAGTCTCTCCTGGTATACAGGGTTATCTCTCACCCATCGGCAGTCTCTCCTGGTATACAGGGTTATCTCTCCCCCATCAGCAGTCTCTCCTGGTATACAGGGTTATCTCTCCCCATCAGCAGTCTCTCCTGGTATACAGGGTTATCTCTCCTCTATCAGCAGTCTCTCCTGGTATACAGGGTTATCTGTCACCCATCGGCAGTCTCTCCTGGTATACAGGGTTATCTCTCCCCCATCGGCAGTCTCTCCTGGTATACAGGGTTATCTCTCCCCCATCAGCAGTCTCTCCTGGTATACAGGGTTATCTCTCCCCCATCAGCAGTCTCTCCTGGTATACAGGGTTATCTCTCCCCCATCAGCAGTCTCTCCTGGTATACAGGGTTATCTCTCCCCCATCAGCAGTCTCTCCTGGTATACAGGGTTATCTCTCCCCCATCAGCAGTCTCTCCTGGTATACAGGGTTATCTCTCCCCCATCGGCAGTCTCTCCTGGTATACAGGGTTATCTCTCCCCATCAGCAGTCTCTCCTGGTATACAGGGTTATCTCTCACCCATCGGCAGTCTCTCCTGGTATACAGGGTTATCTCTCCCCCATCAGCAGTCTCTCCTGGTATACAGGGTTATCTCTCACCCATCGGCAGTCTCTCCTGGTATACAGGGTTATCTCTCCTCTATCAGCAGTCTCTCCTGGTATACAGGGTTATCTCTCACCCATCAGCAGTCTCTCCTGGTATACAGGGTTATCTCTCCCCCATCGGCAGTCTCTCCTGGTATACAGGGTTATCTCTCCCCATCAGCAGTCTCTCCTGGTATACAGGGTTATCTGTCACCCATCGGCAGTCTCTCCTGGTATACAGGGTTATCTGCTCCCCATCAGCAGTCTCTCCTGGTATACAGGGTTATCTCCTCCCCATCAGCAGTCTCTCCTGTATACAGGGTTATCTCTCACCCATCAGTCAGTCTCTCCTGGTATACAGGGTTATCTCTCCCCATCAGCAGTCTCTCCTGGTATACAGGGTTATATCTCCCCCATCGGCAGTCTCTCCTGGTATACAGGGTTATCTGCTCCCCATCGGCAGTCTCTCCTGGTATACAGGTTATCTCTCCCCCATCAGCAGTCTCTCCTGGTATACAGGGTTATCTCTCCCCCCATCAGCAGTCTCTCCTGGTATACAGGGTTATCTCTCCCCATCAGCAGTCTCTCCTGGTATACAGGGTTATCTCTCCCCCATCGGCAGTCTCTCCTGGTATACAGGGTTATCTCTCCCCCATCGGCAGTCTCTCCTGGTATACAAAGTTATCTCTCCCCCATCAGCAGTCTCTCCTGGTATACAGGGTTATCTCTCCCCCATCAGCAGTCTCTCCTGGTATACAGGGTTATCTCTCCTCTATCAGCAGTCTCTCCTGGTATACAGGGTTATCTGTCACCCATCAGCAGTCTCTCCTGGTATACAGGGTTATCTGTCACCCATCGGCAGTCTCTCCTGGTATACAGGGTTATCTCTCCCCCATCGGCAGTCTCTCCTGGTATACAGGGTTATCTCTCCCCCATCAGCAGTCTCTCCTGGTATACAGGGTTATCTCTCTATCAGCAGTCTCTCCTGGTATACAGGGTTATCTCTCCCCATCAGCAGTCTCTCCTGGTATACAGGGTTATCTCTCCCCCATCAGCAGTCTCTCCTGGTATACAGGGTTATGTCTCCTCTATCAGCAGTCTCTCCTGGTATAAAGGGTTATCTCTCCCCCATCAGCAGTCTCTCCTGGTATACAGGGTTATCTCTCCCCCATCAGCAGTCTCTCCTGTTATAACAGGGTTATCTCTCCTCTATCAGCAGTCTCTCCTGGTAGTACAGGGTTATCTCTCCCCCATCAGCAGTCTTTCCTGGTATACAGGGTTATCTACTCCCCCAATCAGCAGTCTCTCCTGGTATACAGGGTTTATCTCTCCTCTATCAGCAGTCTCTCCTGGTATACAGGGTTATCTCTACTCTATCAGCAGTCTCTCCTGGTATACAGGGTATCTCTCCCCATCGGCAGTCTCTCCTGGTATACAGGTTATCTCTCCCCCATCGGCAGTCTCTCCTGGTATACAGGGTTCTCTCTCACCCCATCGGCAGTCTCTCCTGGTATACAGGGTTATCTCTCCCCCATCGGCAGTCCTCTCCTGGTATACAGGTTATCTCTCCCCCATACGAGCGTCTCTCCTGTATACAGGGTTATCTCTCCCCATCGGCAGTCTCTCCTGGTATACAGGGTTATCTCTCCTCTATCAGCAGTCTCTCCTGGTATACAGGGTTATCTCTCCCCATCAGCAGTCTCTCCTGGTATACAGGGTTATCTCTCCTATCAGCAGTCTCTCCTGGTATACAGGGTTATCTCTCCCCCATCAGCAGTCTCTCCTGGTATACAGGGTTATCTGTCACCCATCAGCAGTCTCTCCTGGTATACAGGGTTATCTCTCCCCCATCAGCAGTCTCTCCTGGTATACAGGGTTATCTCTCCCCCATCGGCAGTCTCTCCTGGTATACAGGGTTATCTCTCACCCATCAGCAGTCTCTCCTGGTATACAGGGTTATCTCTCCCCCATCGGCAGTCTCTCCTGGTATACAGGGTTATCTCTCCCCCATCGGCAGTCTCTCCTGGTATACAGGGTTATCTCTCCCCCATCAGCAGTCTCTCCTGGTATACAGGGTTATCTCTCCTCTATCAGCAGTCTCTCCTGGTATACAGGGTTATCTCTCACCCATCGGCAGTCTCTCCTGGTATACAGGGTTATCTCGTCTCCCCATCAGCAGTCTCTCCTGGTATACAGGGTTATCTCTCCCCATCAGCAGTCTCTCCTGGATACAGGGTTATCTCTCCCCCATCGCAGTCTCTCCTGGTATACAGGTTATCTCTCCCCCCATCAGCAGTCTCTCCGGTATACCAGGGTATCTCTCCCATCGCAGTCTCTCCTGGTATACAGGGTTATCTCTCCCCATCAGCAGTCTCTCCTGGTATACAGGGTTATCTGCTCCCCTATCAGCAGTCTCTCCTGGTATACACAGGGTTATCTCTCCCCCATCAGCAGTCTCTCCTGTATACAGGGTTATCTGTCCCCCATCAGCAGTCTCTCCTGGTATACAGGGTTATCTCTCACCATCAGCAGTCTCTCCTGGTATACAGGGTTATCTCTCCCCATCAGCAGTCTCTCCTGGTATACAGGGTTATCTCTCACCCATCGGCAGTCTCTCCTGGTATACAGGGTTATCTCTCCCCATCAGCAGTCTCTCCTGGTATACAGGGTTATCTCTCCCCCATCGGCAGTCTCTCCTGGTATACAGGGTTATCTCTCACCCATCAGCAGTCTCTCCTGGTATACAGGGTTATCTCTCCCCCATCGGCAGTCTCTCCTGGTATACAGGGTTATCTCTCCCCCATCGGCAGTCTCTCCTGGTATACAGGGTTATCTCTCCTCCATCAGCAGTCTCTCCTGGTATACAGGGTTATCTCTCCCCCATCGGCAGTCTCTCCTGGTATACAGGGTTATCTCTCCCCCATCAGCAGTCTCTCCTGGTATACAGGGTTATCTCTCCTCTATCAGCAGTCTCTCCTGGTATACAGGGTTATCTCTCACCCATCGGCAGTCTCTCCTGGTATACAGGGTTATCTCTCCCCCATCGGCAGTCTCTCCTGGTATACAGGGTTATCTGTCCCCCATCAGCAGTCTCTCCTGGTATACAGGGTTATCTCTCCCCCATCAGCAGTCTCTCCTGGTATACAGGGTTATC
Organism: Dendropsophus ebraccatus; assembly: GCF_027789765.1. NCBI lineage: Eukaryota > Metazoa > Chordata > Amphibia > Anura > Hylidae > Dendropsophus > Dendropsophus ebraccatus. Next base: position 300,764 of record NC_091467.1, on the reverse strand, counting down.
TCTCACCCATCAGCAGTCTCTCCTGGTATACAGGGTTATCTCTCCCCATCAGCAGTCTCTCCTGGTATACAGGGTTATCTCTCCCCCATCGGCAGTCTCTCCTGGTATACAGGGTTATCTCTCCTCTATCAGCAGTCTCTCCTGGTATACAGGGTTATCTCTCCCCCATCAGCAGTCTCTCCTGGTATACAGGGTTATCTCTCACCCATCAGCAGTCTCTCCTGGTATACAGGGTTATCTCTCCCCATCGGCAGTCTCTCCTGGTATACAGGGTTATCTCTCCCCCATCGCAGTCTCTCCTGGTATACAGGGTTATCTCTCCCCATCAGCAGTCTCTCCTGGTATACAGGGTTATCTCTCCCCCATCAGCAGTCTCTCCTGGTATACAGGGTTATCTCTCCCCCTATCAGCAGTCCTCTCCTGGTATACAGGGTTATCTCTCCCTCTATCAAGCAGTCCTCTCTCCTGGTATACAGGGTATCTCTCCTCTATCAGCAGTCTCCTCTCCTGGTATACAGGGTTATCTCTCGCCATCTATTCGGCAGTCCTCTCCTGGTATACAGGGTATCTCGTACACCCATCAGCAGTCCTCCTCGTCCTGGTATACAAGGGGTTTATCTCTCCTCTATCAGGAAAGTCTCTCCTGGTATACAGGGTTATCTCTCCTCATATCAGCAGTCCTCTCCTGGTATACAGGGTTATCTCTCCTCCATCGGCAAGTCTCTCCTGGTAATCAGGGTTATCTCTTCCCCCATCAGCAGTCCTCGCCTGGTATACAGGGTTATCTTCACCCTCAGCAGTCGCTACCTGGTATACAGGGTGTATGCTCTCCTCTATCAGCAGTCCCTCTCATGGTATAAAGGGTTATCATCCTCCCTCTATCAGCAGTCTCCGTCCTGGTATACAGGGTTATGCTCTCCTCTATCAGCAGTCTCTCCTGGTATAAAGGGTTATCTCTCCCATCAGCAGTCTCTCCTGGTATACAGGGTTATCTCTCCCCCATCAGCAGTCTCTCCTGGTATACAGGGTATATCTCTCCCCATCAGCAGGTCTCTCCTGGTATACAGGTTATCTCTCACGATCACCATCAGCAGTCTCTCCCGAGTATACAGGGTTATCTTCTCCCCCATCAAAGGCAGTGCTCTCCTGGTATAACAGGGTTCTCTCCTCTCATAGCAGAGAGTCTCATCCTGGTATACCAGGGTTATCTCTCCACCCATGCAGGCAGTCTCTCCTGGATATACATGGTATCTCTCCCCCATACGGCAGTCTCTCCTGGTAATACAGGGTTATATGTCTCTCTATCAGTCAGTCTCTCCTGGTATACAACGGGTTATCTGCTCCTCACATCAGCAGTCTCTCCATGGTATACAGGGTTATTCTCTTACACCTATCAGCAGTCGTCTCCACTGGTATAAACAGGGTTATCTCTCCCCCATCATGCAGTCTCCTATCATCCCTAGGTATACAGGGTTATCTCTCATCTATCAGCAGTCTCATCCTGGTATAACGACAGAGGTTATCTACTCCTACATCAGCAGTCCTCGTCCTGGTATAGCAGGGTTATCGTCGTCACTCACATCAGCAGTCTCTCCTGGTATACAGGGTTATCTCTCCCCATCAGGCAGTCCTCTCCTGGTATACAGGGTTATCTCTCCCCCATCAGCAGTCTCTCCTGGTATACAGGGTTATCTCTTCCCCCATCAGCAGTCTCTCCTGGTATACAGGGTTATCTCTCCCCATCGGCAGTCTCTCCTGGTATACAGGGGTTATCTCTCCCCCATCAGCAGTCTCTCCTGGTATACAGGGTTATCTCTCCCCCATCAGCAGTCTCTCCTGGTATACAGGGTTATCTCTCCCCCATCGGCAGTCTCTCCTGGTATACAGGGTTATCTCTCCCCATCAGCAGTCTTCTCCTGGTATACAGGGTTATCTCTCCCTATCAGCAGTCTCTCCTGGTATACAGGGTTATCTCTCACCCATCAGCAGTCTCTCCTGGTATACAGGGTTATCTCTCCTCATCAGCAGTCTCTCCTGGGTATACAGGGTTATCTCGTCACCCAATCAGCAGTCTCTCCTGGTATACAGGGTTATCTCTCCCTATCAGCAGTCTCTCCTGGTATACAGGGTTATCTCTCCCTCATCAGCAGTCTCTCCTGGTCTACAGGGTTATCTCTCCCCCATCAGCAGTCTCTCCTGGTATACAGGGTTATCTCTCCTCTATCAGCAGTCTCTCCTGGTATACAGGGTTATCTCTCCTCCATCAGCAGTCTCTCCTGGTATACAGGGTTATCTCTTCACCATCAGCACTCTCTCCTGGTATACAGGGTTATCTCTCCCCTATCAGCAGTCTCTCCTGGTATACAGGGTTATCTCTCCCCCATCAGCAGTCTCTCCTGGTATACAGGGTTATCTCTCCTCCATCGGCAGTCTCTCCTGGTATACAGGGTTATCTCTCCCCCATCAGCAGTCTCTCCTGGTATACAGGGTTATCTCTCCCCCATCAGCAGTCTCTCCTGGTATACAGGGTTATCTCTCCCCCATCAGCAGTCTCTCCTGGTATACAGGGTTATCTCTCCCCCATCAGCAGTCTCTCCTGGTATACAGGGTTATCTCTCCCCCATCAGCAGTCTCTCCTGGTATACAGGGTTATCTCTCCTCTATCAGCAGTCTCTCCTGGTATACAGGGTTATCTCTCCCCCATCAGCAGTCTCTCCTGGTATACAGGGTTATCTCTCACCCATCGGCAGTCTCTCCTGGTATACAGGGTTATCTCTCCCCCATCAGCAGTCTCTCCTGGTATACAGGGTTATCTCTCCCCCATCAGCAGTCTCTCCTGGTATACAGGGTTATCTCTCCCCCATCGGCAGTCTCTCCTGGTATACAGGGTTATCTCTCCCCCATCAGCAGTCTCTCCTGGTATACAGGGTTATCTCTCCCCAGCAGCAGTCTCTCCTGGTATACAGGGTTATCTCTCCCCCATCAGCAGTCTCTCCTGGTATACAGGGTTATCTCTCCCCATCAGCAGTCTCTCCTGGTATACAGGGTTATCTCTCCCCCATCAGCAGTCTCTCCTGGTATACAGGGTTATCTCTCCCCCATCAGCAGTCTCTCCTGGTATACAGGGTTATCTCTCCCCCATCAGCAGTCTCTCCTGGTATACAGGGTTATCTCTCCCCCATCGGCAGTCTCTCCTGGTATACAGGGTTATCTCTCCCCCATCGGCAGTCTCTCCTGGTATACAGGGTTATCTCTCCCCCATCGGCAGTCTCTCCTGGTATACAGGGTTATCTCTCCCCCATCAGCAGTCTCTCCTGGTATACAGGGTTATCTCTCCCCCATCAGCAGTCTCTCCTGGTATACAGGGTTATCTCTCCCCCATCGGCAGTCTCTCCTGGTATACAGGGTTATCTCTCTATCAGCAGTCTCTCCTGGTATACAGGGTTATCTCTCCCCATCAGCAGTCTCTCCTGGTATACAGGGTTATCTCTCCCCCATCAGCAGTCTCTCCTGGTATACAGGGTTATCTCTCCTCTATCAGCAGTCTCTCCTGGTATACAGGGTTATCTCTTCCCCATCAGCAGTCTCTCCTGGTATACAGGGTTATCTCTCCCCCATCAGCAGTCTCTCCTGGTATACAGGGTTATCTCTCCCCCATCAGCAGTCTCTCCTGGTATACAGGGTTATCTCTCCTCCATCAGCAGTCTCTCCTGGTATACAGGGTTATCTCTCCCCCATCGGCAGTCTCTCCTGGTATACAGGGTTATCTCTCCTCTATCAGCAGTCTCTCCTGGTATACAGGGTTATCTCTCCCCCATCGGCAGTCTCTCCTGGTATACAGGGTTATCTCTCCCCATCAGCAGTCTCTCCTGGTATACAGGGTTATCTCTCCTCCATCAGCAGTCTCTCCTGGTATACAGGGTTATCTCTCACCCATCAGCAGTCTCTCCTGGTATACAGGGTTATCTCTCCCCATCGGCAGTCTCTCCTGGTATACAGGGTTATCTCTCCCCCATCAGCAGTCTCTCCTGGTATACAGGGTTATCTCTCCCCCATCAGCAGTCTCTCCTGGTATACAGGGTTATCTCTCCCCCATCAGCAGTCTCTCCTGGTATACAGGGTTATCTCTCCCCATCAGCAGTCTCTCCTGGTATACAGGGTTATCTCTCCCCATCAGCAGTCTCTCCTGGTATACAGGGTTATCTCTCTATCAGCAGTCTCTCCTGGTATACAGGGTTATCTCTCCCCATCAGCAGTCTCTCCTGGTATACAGGGTTATCTCTCCCCCATCGGCAGTCTCTCCTGGTATACAGGGTTATCTCTCACCCATCGGCAGTCTCTCCTGGTATACAGGGTTATCTCTCCCCCATCAGCAGTCTCTCCTGGTATACAGGGTTATCTCTCCTCTATCAGCAGTCTCTCCTGGTATACAGGGTTATCTCTCCCCATCAGCAGTCTCTCCTGGTATACAGGGTTATCTCTCCCCCATCAGCAGTCTCTCCTGGTATACAGGGTTATCTCTCCTCCATCAGCAGTCTCTCCTGGTATACAGGGTTATCTCTCTATCAGCAGTCTCTCCTGGTATACAGGGTTATCTCTCCCCATCAGCAGTCTCTCCTGGTATACAGGGTTATCTCTCCCCCATCAGCAGTCTCTCCTGGTATACAGGGTTATCTCTCCCCCATCGGCAGTCTCTCCTGGTATACAGGGTTATCTCTCCCCCATCGGCAGTCTCTCCTGGTATACAGGGTTATCTCTCCCCCATCGGCAGTCTCTCCTGGTATACAGGGTTATCTCTCCCCCATCGGCAGTCTCTCCTGGTATACAGGGTTATCTCGCCCCCATCGGCAGTCTCTCCTGGTATACAGGGTTATCTCTCCCCATCAGCAGTCTCTCCTGGTATACAGGGTTATCTCTCCCCCATCGGCAGTCTCTCCTGGTATACAGGGTTATCTCTCTATCAGCAGTCTCTCCTGGTATACAGGGTTATCTCTCTATCAGCAGTCTCTCCTGGTATACAGGGTTATCTCTCCCCCATCAGCAGTCTCTCCTGGTATACAGGGTTATCTCTCTATCAGCAGTCTCTCCTGGTATACAGGGTTATCTCTCCCCATCAGCAGTCTCTCCTGGTATACAGGGTTATCTCTCCCCCATCGGCAGTCTCTCCTGGTATACGGGTTTTCTCTCCCCATCGCAGTCTCTCCTGGTATACAGGGGTTATTCTGTCACCCCTCAGCAGGTCTACTCCTGGTATAAACAGGGTTAATCTCTCCTCGATCAGCAGTCTCTCCTGGTATACAGGTGTTATCTCTCCTCTATCAGCAGTCCTCTCCCTGGTATACAGGGTTTATCTCTCCCCCATCGGCAGTCTCTCCTGGTATACAGGGTTATCTGTCCACCCATCAGCAGTCTCTCCTGGTATAGCAGGGTTATCTCTCACCTATCAGCAGTCTCTCCTGGTATACAGGGTTATCTCTCCCTCTATCAGGCAGTCTCTCCTGGTATACAGGGTTATCTCTCCTCCCCATCGCAGTCTCTCCTGGTATACAGGGTTATCTCTCCCCATCAGCAGTCTCTCCTGGTATACAGGGTTATCTGTCCCCATCAGCAGTCTCTCCTGGTATACAGGGTTATCTCTCCTCTATCAGCAGTCTCTCCTGGTATACAGGGTTATCTCTCCCTCTATCAGCAGTCTCTCCTGGTAGACAGGGTTATCTCTCCCTCTATCTGCAGTCTCTCCTGGTATACAGGGTTATCTCTCCCCATCAGCAGTCTCTCCTGGTATACAGGGTTATCTCTCCCCCATCAGGCAGTCTCTCCTGGTATACAGGGTTATCTCTCCCTCTATCAGGCAGTCCTCTCCTGGTATACAGGGTTATCTCTCCCCATCAGCAGTCCTCTCCTGGTATACAGGGTTAGCTCTCCCCCATCAGCAGTCTCTCCTGGTATACAGGGTTATCTCTCCCCCATCAGCAGTCTCTCCTGGTATACAGGGTTATCTCTCCCCCATCAGCAGTCTCTCCTGGTATACAGGGTTATCTCTCTATCAGCAGTCTCTCCTGGTATACAGGGTTATCTCTCTATCAGCAGTCTCTCCTGGTATACAGGGTTATCTCTCTATCAGCAGTCTCTCCTGGTATACAGGGTTATCTCTCCCCCATCGGCAGTCTCTCCTGGTATACAGGGTTATCTCTCTATCAGCAGTCTCTCCTGGTATACAGGGTTATCTCTCCCCCATCGGCAGTCTCTCCTGGTATACAGGGTTATCTCTCCCCCATCAGCAGTCTCTCCTGGTATACAGGGTTATCTCTCTATCAGCAGTCTCTCCTGGTATACAGGGTTATCTCTCCTCTATCAGCAGTCTCTCCTGGTATACAGGGTTATCTCTCCCCATCAGCAGTCTCTCCTGGTATACAGGGTTATCTCCCCCCCATCAGCAGTCTCTCCTGGTATACAGGGTTATCTCTCCCCCATCAGCAGTCTCTCCTGGTATACAGGGTTATCTCTCCTCTATCAGCAGTCTCTCCTGGTATACAGGGTTATCTCTCTATCAGCAGTCTCTCCTGGTATACAGGGTTATCTCTCCCTCTATCAGGCAGTCTCTCCTGGTATACAGGGTTATCTCTCCTCTATCAGCAGTCTCTCCTGGTATACAGGGTTATCTCTCCCCTATCAGCAGTCTCTCCTGGTATACAGGGTTATTCTCCTCTATCAGCAGTCTCTCCTGGTATACAGGGTTATCTCTCTATCAGCAGTCTCTCCTGGTATACAGGGTTATCTCTCACCCATCAGCAGTCTCTCCTGGTATACAGGGTTATCTCTCCCTCTATCAGCAGTCTCTCCTGGTATACAGGGTTATCTCTCCCCCATCAGCAGTCTCTCCTGGTATACAGGGTTATCTCTCACCCATCAGCAGTCTCTCCTGGTATACAGGGTTATCTCTCCTCTATCAGCAGTCTCTCCTGGTATACAGGGTTATCTCTCTATCAGCAGTCTCTCCTGGTATACAGGGTTATCTCTCCTCCATCAGCAGTCTCTCCTGGTATACAGGGTTATCTCTCACCCATCAGCAGTCTCTCCTGGTATACAGGGTTATCTCTCCCCATCAGCAGTCTCTCCTGGGTATACAGGTTATCTCTCCCCATCAGCAGTCTCTCCTGGTATACAGGGTTATCTCTCCTGCTATCAGCAGTCTCTCCTGGTATACAGGGTTATCTCTCCCCCATCAGCAAGTCTCTCCTGGTATACAGGGTTATCTCTCCTCTATCAGCAGTCATCTCCTGGTATACAGGGTTATCTCTCCCCCATCAGCAGTCCTCTCCTGGTATACAGGGTTATCTCTCCCCCATCAGCAGTCTCTCCTGGTATACAGGGTTATCTCTCCCCCATCAGCAGTCTCTCCTGGTATACAGGGTTATCTCTCCTCTAATCAGCAGTCTCGTCCTGGTATACAGGTTATCTCTACCCCATCAGCAGTCTCTCCTGGTATACAGGGTATCTCTCCTCTATCAGCAGTCTCTCCTGGTATACAGGGTTATCTCTCCTCTATCAGCAGTCTCTCCTGGTATACAGGGTTATCTCTCCCCCATCAGCAGTCTCTCCTGGTATACAGGGTTATCTCTCCCCCATCAGCAGTCTCTCCTGGTATACAGGGTTATCTCTCTATCAGCAGTCTCTCCTGGTATACAGGTTATCTCTCCCCCATCAGCAGTCTCTCCTGGTATACAGGGTTATCTCTCCCTATCAGCAGTCTCTCCTGGTATACAGGGTTATCTCTCCCTCTATCAGCAGTCTCTCCTGGTATACAGGGTTATCTCTCCCCATCAGCAGTCCTCTCCTGGTATACAGGGTTATCTCTCCTCTATCAGCAGTCTCTCCTGGTATACAGGGTTATCTCTCCCCCATCAGCAGTCTCTCCTGGTATACAGGGTTATCTCTCCCCATCAGCAGTCTCTCCTGGTATACAGGGTTATCTCTCCTCTATCAGCAGTCTCTCCTGGTATACAGGGTTATCTCTCCCCCATCGGCAGTCTCTCCTGGTATACAGGGTTATCTCTCCTCTATCAGCAGTCTCTCCTGGTATACAGGGTTATCTCTCCTCTATCAGCAGTCTCTCCTGGTATACAGGGTTATCTCTCACCCATCAGCAGTCTCTCCTGGTATACAGGGTTATCTCTCCCCCATCGGCAGTCTCTCCTGGTATACAGGGTTATCTCTCCCCCATCAGCAGTCTCTCCTGGTATACAGGGTTATCTCTCCTCTATCAGCAGTCTCTCCTGGTATACAGGGTTATCTCTCCTCTATCAGCAGTCTCTCCTGGTATACAGGGTTATCTCTCTATCAGCAGTCTCTCCTGGTATACAGGGTTATCTCTCCTCTATCAGCAGTCTCTCCTGGTATACAGGGTTATCTCTCCTCTATCAGCAGTCTCTCCTGGTATACAGCTCCAGTATCAGTAGTAGTAGAGCACTGTGCACACCAGGCTGCTTCCATCTCCCATCATACTAGCTGGTTTTAATCCCCCTGCACCTGTGTGGAGATCAGCCCCCAGATTAACCTCTTAGTAGCCGGTGAGGAATATACCTGCCAGATTAACCCATTCAACCTGCTACAATATGCAGACACCCCGGGGCTGCCTGTCTGCCCTATCCATGATATCCGATGCAGGCTAAAGCCCAGAGCTCCTCAATCCCAGTCCTCAGGCCGCACCAACAGCTCATGTTTTGAGGATTTCCTTAGTATTTCACAGGTGATATAATTATAGTCAGTGCATCAGGTATTATCACAGGTGATATAATTATAGTCAGTGCATCAGGTATTATCACAGGTGATATAATTATAGTCAGTGCATCAGGTATTAGCACAGGTGATATAATTATATTCAGTGCATCAGGTATTATCACAGGTGATATAATTATAGTCAGTGCATCAGGTATTATCACAGGTGATATAATTATAGTCAGTGCATCAGGTATTATCACAGGTGATATAATTATACTCTGTGCATCAGGTATTAGCACAGGTGATATAATTATAGTCAGTGCATCAGGTATTATCACAGGTGATATAATTATACTAAGTGAATCAGGTATTATCACAGGTGATACAATTATACTCAGTGCATCAGGTATTATCACAGGTGATATAATTATACTCAGTGCATCAGGTATTATCACAGGTGATATAATTATACTCAGTGCATCAGGTATTAGCACAGGTGATATAATTATACTAAGTGCATCAGGTATTATCACAGGTGATATAATTATACTCAGTGCACCAGGTATTATCACAAGTGTCCTGTTGGTGAGGCCTGAGGACTGGATTTGAGAAGCACTGGTCTAGGTGATGTATACCGCTCCTATATATATATGCTATAGGTGATGTATACTGCTCCCATATATATATGCTATAGGTGATGTATACTGCTCCCATATATATATATATATATATATATATATATATATATATATGCTATAGGTGATGTATACTGCTCCCATATATATATATATATATATATATATGCTATAGGTGATGTATACTGCTCCCATATATATATGCTATAGGTGATGTATACTGCTCCCATATATATATATATATATATATATATATATGCTATAGGGGATGTATACTGCTCCCATATATATATGCTATAGGTGATGTATACTGCTCCCATATATATATATATATGCTATAGGTGATGTATACTGCTCCCATATATATATGCTATAGGTGATGTATACTGCTCCCATATATATATATATATATATGCTATAGGTGATGTATACTGCTCCCATATATATATATGCTATAGGTGATGTATACTGCTCCCATATATATATATGCTATAGGTGATGTATACTGCTCCCATATATATATATGCTATAGGTGATGTATACTGCTCCCATATATATATATGCTATAGGTGATGTATACTGCTCCCATATATATATATGCTATAGGTGATGTATACTGCTCCCATATATATATATGCTATAGGTGATGTATACTGCTCCCATATATATATATGCTATAGGTGATGTATACTGCTCCCATATATATATATATGCTATAGGTGATGTATACTGCTCCCATATATATATATGCTATAGGTGATGTATACTGCTCCCATATATATATATATATATATATATATATATATATATATATGCTATAGGTGATGTATACTGCTCCCATATATATATTTGCTATAGGTGATGTATACTGCTCCCATATATATATATGCTATAGGTGATGTATACTGCTCCCATATATATATATGCTATAGGTGATGTATACTGCTCCCATATATATATATGCTATAGGTGATGTATACTGCTCCCATATTATATATATATATATATATATATATATATATGCTATAGGTGATGTATACTGCTCCCATATATATATTTGCTATAGGTGATGTATACTGCTCCCATATATATATGCTATAGGTGATGTATACTGCTCCCATATATATATATACTATAGGGGATGTATACTGCTCCCATATATATATATACTATAGGGGATGTATACTGCTCCCATATATATATGCTATAGGTGATGTATACTGCTCCCATATATATATATATATATATATATATATATATATATATGCTATAGGTGATGTATACTGCTCCCATATATATATATGCTATAGGTGATGTATACTGCTCCCATATATATATATGCTATAGGTGATGTATACTGCTCCCATATATATATATGCTATAGGTGATGTATACTGCTCCCATATATATATATATATATATATATATATATATGCTATAGGTGATGTATACTGCTCCCATATATATATTTGCTATAGGTGATGTATACTGCTCCCATATATATATGCTATAGGTGATGTATACTGCTCCCATATATATATATGCTATAGGTGATGTATACTGCTCCCATATATATATATATATGCTATAGGTGATGTATACTGCTCCCATATATATATATATATACTATAGGTGATGTATACTGCTCCCATATATATATATACTATAGGGGATGTATACTGCTCCCATAGATATATATATATATATATATATATATATATATATATATATATACTATAGGGGATGTATACTGCTCCCATATATATATATACTATAGGGGATGTATATCGCTCCATATATATATATATATATATATATATATATATATAAATATATATATATATATATATACTATAGTGATATATACCGCTGCTATAGGGGATGTATACTGCTCCCATATATATATATATATACTATAGGTGATATATACCGCTGCTATAGGGGATGTATATCGCTCCCATATATATATATATATATACTATAGGTGATATATACCGCTGCTATAGGGGATGTATATCGCTCCCATTACCCCGGCTGATGACCGCGCGTCTTATCTGCAGTGTGCACGGGCCGGGGAGGGGACGCGTTACTTCTGGGCGGCGGAGATAAGGCCGGGGCCGGGGTTGCGTCTTCCGGGGTCTGGAGAGCTGAGGCTGCCGGTTGTGATGCTGCTTCTCCCGGGACTGCTTCTCCGCCGGGGCCCGGTGCTGCGGCCTGCTCTCCGCGGCCTGTGTGTGGGGGCTGCCCGGCCGCCCTGTGTACGAGAGCCCGGGGCTTTGCGGCCTGTACCCGGCGTCCTGCCGCCCCTCACGGCCATGAGCGCCCGGACATACAGCAGCCAGGTGAGATACACGAGGGGCCACACACGGGGGAGACGGGATACACGAGGGGCCACACACGGAGGAGACGGGATACATGAGGGGCCACACACGGGGAAGGGGGGTACACGAAGGGCCACACACGGGGAAGGGGGGTACAGGAGGGGCCACACACGGAGGAAACGGGATACACGAGGGGCCACACACGGGGGAGACGGGGTACACGAGGGGCCACACACGGGGGAAACGGGGTACACGAAGGGCCACACACGGGGAAGGGGGGTACAGGAGGGGCCACACACGGGGGAGGCGGGATACACGAGGGGCCACACACGGAGGAAACGGGATACACGAGGGGCCACACACGGGGGAGACGGGGTACACGAGGGGCCACACACGGGGGAAACGGGGTACACGAAGGGCCACACACGGGGAAGGGGGGTACAGGAGGGGCCACACACGGAGGAAACGGGATACACGAGGGGCCACACACGGGGGGAGGCGGGATACACGAGGGGCCACACACGGGGGAGGCGGGATACACGAGGGGCCACACACGGGGGAGGCGGGATACACGAGGGGCCACACACGGGGGAGGCGGGATACACGAGGGGCCACACACGGGGGAGGCGGGATACACGAAGGGCCACACACGGGGGAGGCGGGATACACGAGGGGCCACACACGGGGGAGGCGGGATACACGAGGGGCCACACACGGGGGAGACTGGATACACGAGGGGCCACACACGGGGGAAACGGGATACACGAGGGGCCACACACGGGGGAGACGGGGTACACGAGGGGCCACACACGGGGGAAACGGGATACACGAGGGGCCACACACGGGGGAGACGGGGTACACGAAGGGCCACACACGGGGGAGACGGGGTACACGAGGGGCCACACACGGAGGAGGCGGGATACACGAGGGGCCACACACGGGGGAGACGGGGTACACGAAGGGCCACACACGGGGGAGACGGGGTACACGAGGGGCCACACACGGAGGAGGCGGGATACATGAGGGGCCACACACGGGGGAGACGGGGTACACGAAGGGCCACACACGGGGGAGACGGGGTACACGAGGGGCCACACACGGAGGAGACGGGGTACACGAAGGGCCACACACGGGGGAGGTGGGATACACGAAGGGCCACACACGGGGGAGACGGGGTACACGAGGGGCCGCACACGGGGGGGACGGGATACATGAGGGGCCACACACGGGGGAGACGGGGTACACGAGGGGCCGCACACGGAGGAGACAGTATACACGAGGGGCCACACACGGAGGAGACGGGGTACACGAAGGGCCACACACGGGGGAGACGGGGTACACGAGGGGCCGCACACGGGGGGGACGGGATACATGAGGGGCCACACACGGGGGAGACGGGGTACACGAGGGGCCGCACACGGAGGAGACAGTATACACGAGGGGCCACACACGGAGGAGACTGGATACACGAGGGGCCACACACGGAGGAGACGGGATACACGAGGGGCCACACACGGAGGAGACGGGATACACGAGGGGCCACACACGGGGGAGACGGGGTACACGAGGGGCCGCACACGGAGGAGACGGGATACACGAGGGGCCACACACGGAGGAGACAGTATACACGAGGGGCCACACACGGGGGAGACGGGGTACACGAGGGGCCGCACACGGAGGAGACAGTTTACACGAGGGGCCACACACGGAGGAGACGGGATACACGAGGGGCCGCACACGGGGGAGACGGGGTACACGAAGGGCCACACACGGGGGAGGTGGGATACACGAAGGGCCACACACGGGGGAGACGGGATACACGAGGGGCCGCACACGGAGGAGACAGTATACACGAGGGGCCACACACGGGGGAGACGGGGTACACGAGGGGCCGCACACGGAGGAGACAGTATACACGAGGGGCCACACACGGGGGAGACGGGGTACACGAGGGGCCGCACACGGAGGAGACAGTTTACACGAGGGGCCACACACGGAGGAGACGGGATACACGAGGGGCCACACACGGAGGAGACGGGATACACGAGGGGCCACACACGGAGGAGACAGGATACACGAGGGGCCACACACGGGGGAGGCGGGATACACGAGGGGCCACACACAGAGGAGACAGGATACACGAGGGGCCACACACGGGGGAGACGGGGTACACGAGGGGCCGCACACGGAGGAGACGGGGTACAGGAGGGGCCACACACGGGGGAGACGGGGTACAGGAGGGGCCGCACACGGGGAAGGGGGGTACAGGAGGGGCAACACACGGGGAAGGGGGGTACACGAGGGGCCACACACGGGGAAGGGGGGTACAGGAGGGGCCGTACACGGGGGAGACGGGGTACAGGAGGGGCCGCACACGGGGGAGACGGGATACACGAGGGGCCACACACGGGGGAGACGGGATACACGAGGGGCCACACACGGGGGAGACGGGATACACGAGGGGCCACACACGGGGGAGACGGGATACACGAGGGGCCACACACGGGGGAGACGGGATACACGAGGGGCCACACACGGGGGAGGCGGGATACAGGAGGGTGTGTGTGTGGGGGGGGGGATATGTGAGGTCCCACATACATGGGGATATATGAGGGCCACACACAGGGGAGACGGGATACATGAGGGGCCACACACAGGGGGATATAGGGGGGCACACACAGGGAAGGGGGGTACACGAGGGGCTACACACGAGGAAGGGGGGTACAGGAGGATGTGTGTGTGTGTGGGGGGGGGGAATATGTGAGGGGCCACATACACGGGGGATATAGGGGGGGGCACACACAGGGGGATATAGGGGGGGGCACACACAGGGAAGGGGGGTACAGGAGGGGGTGTGTGGGGGGGGGAATATGTGAGGGACCACACTAACGGGGATATATGAGGGCCACATACAGGGGGATATGGGGGGGGGGGGGCGACATACAGCGGGATATATGAGGGGCCACACACAGGGGGATATATGAGGGGCCACACACAGGGGGATATATGAGGGGCCACACACAGGGGGATATATGAGGGGCCTTACATAGGGGGATATGGGGGGGGTTGGGCAGGTTATAATTGTACCATCCGCAGAGCGTCGCTCTCATTGCTCCTCTGCTCTGCAGGTGACCCCTGACCCCAGCGGTGTCTCCTCGGATAGTGACGGACAGAAGCCGAGCAGGACGCAGCAGCTGAAGCGGGTCTTTAAGGAGTATGGCGGGGTGGCGGTGGCGTTCCATGTTGGGATTTCGCTGGTGTCGCTGGGCCTATTCTACGCTCTGGTCTCCAGGTGAGCGCCCTTCTGCATACGGCCGCCATTGTTCTCTCACTGATGATGATGTTGTTATGCGGCTGGATGACACCCCAGTGGGCGCTGTCTTGGCGGCCATACTGGTTGTCAGGCAGCTTTGCCGGGGTGGCCCCTCACTCTGCTCTTTCCTCCCGCAGCGGCCTGGACGTCCCCTCGCTGCTTCTCCGGGTCGGTTTCAGTGAAGCTGTGGTCCAGTCCAAGCTGGCGGCCGGCACCAGTACCTTCGTCTTGGCGTACGCCGTTCATAAACTGTTTGCCCCGGTGCGGATCAGCATCACGGTGGTGTCCGTCCCCTTCCTCGTCAGGTACTTCAGGAGGATCGGCCTCTTCAAGCCTCCATCATAAGCCTCCGAGGGTCACTCAGGAGTCTGCACCTTTATTATGGACCAGAGATGTATAATACACTGGATCGGTCATTAACAGGTTAACTCTGACTATAAAGAGATGATGCAGGATCCATCCTGTCCGACTCCGGTCACTGCCAGCTTCCCCCTCCATATCTCTGGACCCCAAACCCTGCATCTCCCACAATGCAGCACAGCAGGGAGACAAGACGTGCTGCTCATCCTCCTGCTGTGCTGCATTGTGGGAGATGTGGGGCATCAGCAGATATACAGTAGTCTGGTTGTGTGATGAGTAAATGAGTCCTGAAAGGTGACGGGTCTGGGGGGGCTGCTCACACCGAGGGGGGCAGTGCTGCTGTGCCAGGGTCTCCCATCAGTGTCCACCATGACTCTCAGCGGTCAGACCCCCACAGATCAGACATTGGGGACTCTCAGCAGTCACTGACCCCCACAGATCAGACATTGGGGACTCTCAGCGGTCAGACCCCCACAGATCAGACATTGGGGACTCTCAGCAGTCACTGACCCCCACAGATCAGACATTGGGGACTCTCAGCGGTCAGACCCCCACAGATCAGACATTGGGGACTCTCAGCAGTCACTGCCCCCCACAGATCAGACATTGGGGACTCTCAGCGGTCAGACCCCCACAGATCAGACATTGGGGACTCTCAGCGGTCAGACCCCCACAGATCAGACATTGGGGACTCTCAGCAGTCACTGCCCCCCCCCACACAGATCAGACATTGGGGACTCTCAGCAGTCACTGCCCCCCCCCCCACAGATCAGACATTGGGGACTCTCAGCAGTCATTGCCCCCCCCCCCCACAGATCAGACATTGGGGACTCTCAGCAGTCACTGCCCCCCCCCCCCCCCCACAGATCAGACATTGGGGACTCTCAGCAGTCACTGCCCCCCCCCCCCACAGATATTGGGGACTCTCAGCGGTCAGACCCCCACAGATCAGACATTGGGGACTCTCAGCAGTCACTGCCCCCCCCAGATCAGACATTGGGGACTCTCAGCAGTCACTGCCCCCCCCCCCCACAGATCAGACATTGGGGACTCTCAGCAGTCACTGCCCCCCCCCCCACAGATCAGACATTGGGGACTCTCAGCAGTCACTGACCCCCACAGATCAGACATTGGGGACTCTCAGCGGTCAGACCCCCACAGATCAGACATTGGGGACTCTCAGCGGTCAGACCCCCACAGATCAGACATTGGGGACTCTCAGCAGTCACTGCCCCCCCCCCCCAGATCAGACATTGGGGACTCTCAGCAGTCACTGCCCCCCCCCCCCCAGATCAGACATTGGGGACTCTCAGCAATCACTCCCCCCCCCCCCCAGATCAGACATTGGGGACTCTCAGCAGTCACTGCCCCCACAGATCAGACATTGGGGACTCTCAGCAGTCACTGCCCCCCCCCCCCACAGATCAGACATTGGGGACTCTCAGCAGTCACTGCCCCCCCCCCCCAGATCAGACATTGGGGGCTCTCAGCAGTCACTGCCCCCCCCAGATCAGACATTGGGGACTCTCAGCAGTCACTCCCCCCCCCCCCCACAGATCAGACATTGGGGACTCTCAGCAGTCAGACCCCCACAGATCAGACATTGGGGACTCTCAGCGGTCAGACCCCCACAGATCAGACATTGGGGACTCTCAGCAGTCACTGCCCCCCCCAGATCAGACATTGGGGACTCTCAGCAGTCACTCCCCCCCCCCCCCCACAGATCAGACATTGGGGACTCTCAGCAGTCAGACCCCCACAGATCAGACATTGGGGACTCTCAGCGGTCAGACCCCCACAGATCAGACATTGGGGACTCTCAGCAGTCACTGCCCCCCACAGATCAGACATTGGGGACTCTCAGCGGTCAGACCCCCACAGATCAGACATTGGGGACTCTCAGCAGTCACTCCCCCCCCCCCCCCACAGATCAGACATTGGGGACTCTCAGCAGTCAGACCCCCACAGATCAGACATTGGGGACTCTCAGCAGTCACTGCCCCCCACAGATCAGACATTGGGGACTCTCAGCAGTCACTGCCCCCCCCCCACAGATCAGACATTGGGGACTCTCAGCAGTCACTGCCCCCCCCCCCCCCCACAGATCAGACATTGGGGACCCTCAGCAGTCACTGCCCCCCCCCCAGATCAGACATTGGGGACTCTCAGCAGTCACTCCCCCCCCCCCCCCCACAGATCAGACATTGGGGACTCTCAGCAGTCACTCCCCCCCCCCCCCCACAGATCAGACATTGGGGACTCTCAGCGGTCACTGCCCCCCCCCCCACAGATCAGACATTGGGGACTCTCAGCAGTCACTGCCCCCCCCCCCACAGATCAGACATTGGGGACTCTCAGCAGTCACTGCCCCCCCCCCCAGATCAGACATTGGGGACTCTCAGCAGTCACTCCCCCCCCCCCCCCCCCACAGATCAGACATTGGGGACTCTCAGCAGTCACTGCCCCCCCCCCCCCCCCCCCAGATCAGACATTGGGGACTCTCAGCAGTCACTCCCCCCCCCCCCCCCACAGATCAGACATTGGGACTCTCAGCAGTCACTGACCCCCCCCCCCCCACAGATCAGACATTGGGGACTCTCAGCAGTCAGACCCCCACAGATCAGACATTGGGGACTCTCAGCGGTCAGACCCCCACAGATCAGACATTGGGGACTCTCAGCAGTCACTGCCCCCCACAGATCAGACATTGGGGACTCTCAGCAGTCAGACCCCCACAGATCAGACATTGGGGACTCTCAGCGGTCAGACCCCCACAGATCAGACATTGGGGACTCTCAGCAGTCACTGCCCCCCACAGATCAGACATTGGGGACTCTCAGCAGTCACTGCCCCCCCCCCACAGATCAGACATTGGGGACTCTCAGCAGTCACTGCCCCCCCCCCCCCAGATCAGACATTGGGGACTCTCAGCAGTCACTCCCCCCCCCCCCACAGATCAGACATTGGGGACTCTCAGCAGTCACTGACCCCCCCCCCCCACAGATCAGACATTGGGGACTCTCAGCAGTCAGACCCCCACAGATCAGACATTGGGGACTCTCAGCGGTCAGACCCCCACAGATCAGACATTGGGGAATTTCAGCAGTCACTGCCCCCCACAGATCAGACATTGGGGACTCTCAGCAGTCAGACCCCCACAGATCAGACATTGGGGACTCTCAGCAGTCACTGCCCCCCACAGATCAGACATTGGGGACTCTCAGCAGTCACTGCCCCCCCCCCCACAGATCAGACATTGGGGACTCTCAGCAGTCACTGCCCCCCCCCCCACAGATCAGACATTGGGGACTCTCAGCAGTCACTGCCCCCCCCCCCCCCCCCACAGATCAGACATTGGGGACTCTCAGCAGTCACTGCCCCCCACAGATCAGGCATTGGGGACTCTCAGCAGTCACTGCCCCCCCCCCCCCACAGATCAGACATTGGGACTCTCAGCGGTCACTGACCCCCCCCCCCCCACAGATCAGACATTGGGGACTCTCAGCAGTCACTGCCCCCCCACAGATCAGACATTGGGGACTCTCAGCAGTCACTGCCCCCCCCCCACAGATCAGACATTGGGGACTCTCAGCAGTCACTGCCCCCCCCCCCCACAGATCAGACATTGGGGACTCTCAGCAGTCACTGCCCACCCCCCCCCCACAGATCAGACATTGGGGACTCTCAGCAGTCACTGCCCACCCCCCCCCCCCCACAGATCAGACATTGGTGGTCAGCCAGGGAGGGGCTGCTCTGGAATCCTCTGCTATATACATAGAGATAGAAGCTGGGGGCGTAGCGGGACCCCCTCAGGGTGGAGCAGACCCTTCTCCTGCAGGATAGCCGGCCGTTCTGCGCTCCGCTCCTTTGGCCAATTAGAATCTATTAAAATACTAAAAACTCCTTCAGAAAAGCCGTCCACAGTCCTCACATCAGGATGGACTTAAAGGGCAACTCCTTCAGCTACCAGCATTGAGTCACATCCAGAGCAGCGCTCACAGTTCTGTTTTCTGACCTTCGGGGACATGTTTATGTGGGTATCTAAAGGTTGTTCAGGGTAGGGGAGAATCCCCCCCCCCCTTTCCCTGTAGCGGAGTATCCCCCCCCCCCCTGCCACCCCATCCACATAGCGGAGAACCCCCCCCCCTTTCCCTGTAATGGAGTATGCCCCCCATCCCCCCCCCCTTTCCCTGTACTGGAGAGTATCCCCCCCCCCCCCCTGCCACCCCATCCACATAGCGGAGAACCCCCTCCCCCCCCCTTTCCCTGTAGCGGAGTATCCCCCCCCCCTGCCACCCCATCCACATAGCGGAGAACCCCCCCCCCCTTTCCCTGTAGCGGAGTATCCCCCCCCCCTGCCACCCCATCCACATAGCGGAGAACCCCCCCCCCCCTTTCCCTGTAGCGGAGTATCCCCCCCCCCCTGCCACCCCATCCACATAGCGGAGAACCCCCCCCTGCCACCCCATCCACATAGCGGAGAACCCCCCCCCCTTTCCCTGTAATGGAGTATGCCCCCCATCCCCCCCCCCCCCTTTCCCTGTAGTGGAGAGTATCCCCCCCCCCTTTCCCTGTAATGGAGTATCCCCCCCCCCCTGCCCCCCCATCCACATAGCGGAGAACCCCCCCCCCCTTTCCCTGTAATGGAGTATGCCCCCCATCCCCCCCCCCCCTTTCCCTGTAATGGAGTATCCCCCCCCCCCCCTGCCCCCCCATCCACATAGCGGAGTATATCCCCCCCCCTTTCCCTGTAATGGAGTATGCCCCCCATCCCCCCCCCTTTCCCTGTAGTGGAGAGTATCCCCCCCCCCTTTCCCTGTAATGGAGTATCCCCCCCCCCCCCTGCCCCCCCATCCACATAGCGGAGTATATCCCCCCCCCTTTCCCTGTAATGGAGTATGCCCCCCATCCCCCCCCCCTTTCCCTGTAGTGGAGAGTATCCCCCCCCCCTTTCCCTGTAATGGAGTATCCCCCCCCCCCCCTGCCCCCCCATCCACATAGCGGAGTATATCCCCCCCCCTTTCCCTGTAATGGAGTATGCCCCCCATTCCCCCCCCCCCTTTCCGTGTAACAGAGTTTTTCCCCCAGCTAACCCCCCCCCCCCCCCAATCAACATAGTGGAGTATTCCCCCCCACCCTCTTTCCCTGTAGCGGAGTATCTCTTCCCCCCCCTTTCCCTATAGCATCGTAGTTCCCCCGCCTCTTTCCCTCTAGTGGAGTATCCCCCCCCCACCCCACCCCCATCAACATAGTGGAGTGCCCCCTTCCCCCCCCCCCCTGTAGTGGGGTATTTACCGGGTTCGGATTATGTCGGTGTGAGTGTGCCCCCGCCCCCTGTAGTGGGGTATTTCCCGGGGGTGGATTATGTCGGTGTGAGTGTGCCCCCCCCCCCCCCTGTAGTGGGGTATTTCCTGGGTGCGGATTATGTCGGTGTGAGTGTGCCCCCCCCCCCTGTAGTGGGGTATTTCCTGGGTGCGGATTATGTCGGTGTGAGTGTGCCCCCCCCCCTGTAGTGGGGTATTTCCTGGGTGCGGATTATGTCGGTGTGAGTGTGCCCCCCCTGCAGTGGGGTATTTCCCGGGGGCGGATTATGTCGGTGTGAGTGTGCCCCCCCTGTAGTGGGGTATTTCCTGGGTGCGGATTATGTCGGTGTGAGTGCCCCCCCCCCTGTAGTGGGGTATTTCCTGGGTGCGGATTATGTCGGTGTGAGTGTGCCCCCCCCCCTGTAGTGGGGTATTTCCCGGGGGCAGATTATGTGGGTGTGAGTGTGCCCCCCCTGTAGTGGGGTATTTCCTGGGTGCGGATTATGTCGGTGTGAGTGTGCCCCCCCCCCCTGTAGTGGGGTATTTCCCGGGGGCGGATTATGTGGGTGTGAGTGTGCCCCCCCCTGTAGTGGGGTATTTACCGGCAGCGGATTATGTTGGTGTGAGTGTGCCCCCCCCCTGTAGTGGGGTATTTCCCGGGGGCGGATTATGTCGGTGTGAGTGTGCCCCCTCCTGCAGTGGGGTATTTCCCGGGGGCGGATTATGTCGGTGTGAGTGTGCCCCCCCCCTGTAGTGGGGTATTTCCCGGGGGTGGATTATGTCGGTGTGAGTGTGCCCCCGCCCCCTGTAGTGGGGTATTTCCTGTGTGCGGATTATGTCGGTGTGAGTGTGCCCCCTCCTGTAGTGGGGTGTTCACCGGGAGCGGATTATGTCGGTGTGAGTGTGCCCCCGCCCCCTGTAGTGGGGTATTTCCCGGGTGCGGATTATGTCGGTGTGAGTGTGCCCCTCCCCCCCCTGTAGTGGGGTATTTCCCGGGGGCGGATTATGTCGGTGTGAGTGTGCCCCCCCCCCCCCTGTAGTGGGGTATTTCCCGGGTGCGGATTATGTTGGTGTGAGTGTGCCCCTCCCCCCCCTGTAGTGGGGTATTTCCCGGGGGCGGATTATGTCGGTGTGAGTGTGCCCCCCCCCCCCTGTAGTGGGGTATTTCCCGGGTGCGGATTATGTTGGTGTGAGGGTGCCCCCCCTGTAGTGGGGTATTTCCCGGGTGCGGATTATGTCGGTGTGAGTGTGCCCCCCCCTGTAGTGGGGTATTCACCGGGAGCGGATTATGTCGGTGTGAGTGTGCCCCCCCCCCCCTGTAATGGGGTATTTCCCGGGGGCGGATTATGTTAGTGTGAGTGTGCCCCCTCCCCCCGCCCTGTAGTGGGGTATTCACCGGGAGCGGATTATGTGGGTGTGAGTGTGCCCCCCCCTGTAGTGGGGTATTTCCCGGGTGTTGATTATGTCGGTGTGAGTGTGCCCCCTCCCCCCGCCCTGTAGTGGGGTATTTCCCGGGGGCGGATTATGTCGGTGTGAGTGTGCCCCCCCTGTAGTGGGGTATTTCCCGGGGGCGGATTATGTCGGTGTGAGTGTGCCCCCTCCTGTAGTGGGGTATTTACCGGGGGTGGATTATGTCGGTGTGAGTGTGCCCCCCCTGTAGTGGGGTATTTCCCGGGTGTTGATTATGTCGGTGTGAGTGTGCCCCCTCCCCCCCCTGTAGTGGGGTATTTCCCGGGGGCGGATTATGTCGGTGTGAGTGTGCCCCCTCCTGTAATGGGGTATTTCCCGGGGGCGGATTATGTCGGTGTGAGTGTGCCCCCCCCCTGTAGTGGGGTATTTCCCGGGGGCGGATTATGTCGGTGTGAGTGTGCCCCCTCCTGTAGTGGGGTATTTCCCGGGGGCGGATTATGTCGGTGTGAGTGTGCCCCCTCCTGTAGTGGGGTATTTCCCGGGGGTGGATTAGGTCGGTGTGAGTGTGCCCCCCCCTGTAGTGGGGTATTTCCTGGGTGCGGATTAGGTCGGTGTGAGTGTGCCCCCCCCTGTAGTGGGGTATTTCCTGGGTGCGGATTAGGTCGGTGTGAGTGTGCCCCCCCCTGTAGTGGGGTATTTCCTGGGTGCGGATTATGTCGGTGTGAGTGTGCCCCCCCTGTAGTGGGGTATTTCCCGGGTGTGGATTATGTCGGTGTGAGTGTGCCCCCCTGTAGTGGGGTATTTCCCGGGGGCGGATTATGTGGGTGTGAGTGTGCCCCCCCCTGTAGTGGGGTATTTTACCGGGGGCGGATTATGTCGGTGTGAGTGTGCCCCCCCTGTAGTGGGGTATTTCCCGGGGGCGGATTATGTCGGTGTGAGTGTGCCCCTCCTGTAGTGGGGTATTTCCCGGGGGCGGATTATGTCGGTGTGAGTGTGCCCCTCCTGCAGTGGGGTATTTCCCGGGGGCGGATTATGTCGGTGTGAGTGTGCCCCTCCTGTAGTGGGGTATTTCCCGGGGGCGGATTATGTCGGTGTGAGTGTGCCCCTCCTGTAGTGGGGTATTTCCCGGGGGCGGATTATGTCGGTGTGAGTGTGCCCCTCCTGTAGTGGGGTATTTCCCGGGGGCGGATTATGTCGGTGTGAGTGTGCCCCCCCTGTAGTGGGGTATTTCCCGGGGGCGGATTATGTCGGTGTGAGGGTGCCCCCCCTGTAGTGGGGTATTTCCCGGGTGTGGATTATGTCGGTGTGAGTGTGCCCCCCTCTAGTGGGGTATTTCCCGGGGGCGGATTATGTGGGTGTGAGTGTGCCCCCCCCTGTAGTGGGGTATTTCCCGGGGGCGGATTATGTCGGTGTGAGTGTGCCCCCCCTGTAGTGGGGTATTTCCCGGGGGCGGATTATGTCGGTGTGAGTGTGCCCCCCCTGTAGTGGGGTATTTCCCGGGTGTTGATTATGTCGGTGTGAGTGTGCCCCCCCCTGTAGTGGGGTATTTCCCGGGGGCGGATTATGTCGGTGTGAGTGTGCCCCCCCTGTAGTGGGGTATTTCCCGGGGGCGGATTATGTCGGTGTGAGTGTGCCCCCCCTGTAGTGGGGTATTTCCCGGGGGCGGATTATGTCGGTGTGAGTGTGCCCCCGGTGAGGGGGTTAGGGGGGGCGGATTATGTCGGTGTGACTGTGCCCCCGGTGAGGGGGTTAGGGGGGGCGGATTATGTCGGTGTGAGTGTGCCCCCCCCCCTGTAGTGGGGTATTTCCCGGGGGCGGATTATGTCGGTGTGAGTGTGCCCCCCCCTGTAGTGGGGTATTTCCCGGGGGCGGATTATGTCGGTGTGAGTGTGCCCCCCCTCCTGTAGTGGGGTATTTCCCGGGGGCGGATTATGTCGGTGTGAGGGTGCCCCCCCTGTAGTGGGGTATTTCCCGGGGGCGGATTATGTCGGTGTGAGTGTGCCCCCCCTGTAGTGGGGTATTTCCTGGGTGCGGATTAGGTCGGTGTGAGTGTGCCCCTCCTGTAGTGGGGTATTTCCCGGGTGCGGATTATGTCGGTGTGAGTGTGCCCCTCCTGCAGTGGGGTATTTCCCGGGGGCGGATTATGTCGGTGTGAGTGTGCCCCTCCTGTAGTGGGGTATTTCCTGGGTGCGGATTATGTCGGTGTGAGTGTGCCCCCTCCTGTAGTGGGGTATTTCCCGGGGGCGGATTATGTGGGTGTGAGTGTGCCCCCCCCTGTAGTGGGGTATTTCCCGGGGGCGGATTATGTCGGTGTGAGTGTGCCCCCCCTGTAGTGGGGTGTTTCCCGGGGGCGGATTATGTTGGTGTGAGTGTGCCCCCCCCTGTAGTGGGGTATTTCCCGGGGGCGGATTATGTCGGTGTGAGTGTGCCCCCCCCTGTAGTGGGGTATTTCCCGGGGGCGGATTATGTCGGTGTGAGTGTGCCCCCCCCTGTAGTGGGGTATTTCCCGGGGGCGGATTATGTCGGTGTGAGTGTGCCCCCCCCTGTAGTGGGGTATTTCCCGGGGGCGGATTATGTCGGTGTGAGTGTGCCCCCCCTGTAGTGGGGTATTTCCCGGGGGTGGATTATGTCGGTGTGAGTGTGCCCCCTCCTGTAGTGGGGTATTTCCCGGGGGCGGATTATGTGGGTGTGAGTGTGCCCCCCCCTGTAGTGGGGTATTTCCCGGGGGCGGATTATGTCGGTGTGAGTGTGCCCCCCCCTGTAGTGGGGTATTTCCCGGGGGCGGATTATGTCGGTGTGAGTGTGCCCCCCCCTGTAGTGGGGTATTTCCCGGGGGCGGATTATGTCGGTGTGAGTGTGCCCCCCCTGTAGTGGGGTATTTCCTAGGGGCGGATTATGTCGGTGTGAGTGTGCCCCCGGTGAGGGGGTTAGGGGGGGCAGGTTATCCTGATGGGGGGGTAGAACTCTCCTGTATTGGCGTCAGTAGCTTTGTCTTCCATCTCCCGGTAACGCTTCTCCTGCCATCACCGCGGCTGCACTGCCGGAGCTTCTCCCCAGTCTCCGGCCTGAGGCGTCCATCACAGACCGCTCCCCCCCCCAGATTTATTTCCTGCAGACGCCGCTCCTGCACTGCCACCTGCTGCTCACTCACAGAATTACATCACTGCATTCATGCCGTCACCGCTCATTCATCTCACAGATTCATAATGGGAACATGATGGAGGAGGCGATGGCTGTGCCAGTACACTCCGTACAGGTAACCTGAGGTGATTACCCTGTGGGTGCACACTCCAGTATAGTCAGTGCTGTACAGACCCAGCCCATGGTGTCAGCCACTGTGCATATCAGCCATCACTGCTATTGAGTCACATCCACACTCAGTGACAAAAATTACCCCTGATGATGTGAAGAGCTATTACATAGGAGAGTATCCTAACTGATGGCTCCCCACATCATGACACCAGCAGTGAGTCCTCCACATCATCACACCAGCAGGGGGCAGTGTATGCTCCCCTCATCATCATCATACCAGCCGGGGGCAGTGTATCCTCTCCTCATCATCACATCAGCAGGGGGTAGTGTATCCTCCACATAATCACACCAGCAGGGGGCAGTGTATCCTCCCCTCATCATCACATCAGCAGGGGGCAGTGTGTTCTCCCTACATCATCACACCAGCAGGGGGCAGTGTATCCTCCCCACATCATCACACCAGCAGGGGGCAATGTATCCTCTCCACATCATCACACCAGCAGGAGGCAGTGTGTTCTCCCTACATCATCACACCAGCAGGGGGCAGTGTGTCCTCCCCTCATCATCACACCAGCATGGGGCAGTGTGTCCTCCCCTCATCACCACACCAGCATGGGGCAGTGTGTCCTCCCCTCATCATCACACCAGCATGGGGCAGTGTGTCCTCCCCTCATCATCATACCAGCAGGGGTCAGTGTGTTCTCCCTACGTCATCACACCAGCAGGGGGCAGTGTATCCTCCACATCATCACACCAGCAGGGGGCAATGTATCCTCCACATCATCACACCAGCAGGGGGCAGTGTATCCTCCCCACATCATCACACCAGCAGGGGGCAATGTATCCTCCACATCATCACACCAGCAGGGGGCAATGTATCCTCCACATCATCACACCAGCAGGGAGCAGTGTTTCCTCCCCACATCATCACACCAGCAGGGGGCAGTGTATCGTCCACATCATCACACCAGCAGGGGGCAGTGTGTCCTCCCCTCATCATCACACCAGCAGGGGGCAGTGTATCCTCCACATCATCACACCAGCAGGGGGCAATGTATCCTCCACATTATCACACCAGCAGGGGGCAGTGTATCCTCCCCACATCATCACACCAGCAGGGGGCAGTGTGTCCTCCCCTCATCATCACACCAGCAGTGGGCAGTGTATCCTCCACATCATCACACCAGCAGGGGGCAGTGTGTCCTCCCCTTATCATGACACCAGCATGGGGCAGTGTGTCCTCCCCTCATCATCACACCAGCAGGAGGCAGTGTGTCCTCTCCACATCATCACACCAGCAGGGGGCAATGTATCCTCCACATCATCACACCAGCAGGGGGCAATGTATCCTCCACATCATCACACCAGCAGGGGGCAGTGTATCCTCCACATCATCACACCAGCAGGGGGCAGTGTATCCTCCCCACATCATCACACCAGCAGGGGGCAGTGTGTTCTCCCTACATCATAACACCAGCAGGGGGCAGTGTGTTCTCCATACATCATCATACCAGCAGGGGGCAGTGTGTTCTCCATACATCATCATACCAGCAGGAGTCTACTACAGTATAAAGAGACACAACCTTGAAGTGAAGGCTGCGCTGATGATGTCACCAGAGCAGTGATTTAGAGCGGTTACCATGGTAATGGTGCTTACATTACATATATCACCTGGACCCTCCTGTGAATGATCAGTACTTAAAGGGAACCTGACAGGCTCCCGACCCCCCGTTAGAGCCCCCTATACTCACCTAATCCCGCCGGGTCCCGCTTCTGGAGGTGGTCGGGTGATGAAGATCTCAGCTGCTGCAGCCCGGTGCGGGCGCTGAGAGATGAGTCCAACACCCATAGAGAATGATGGAGCGCTGGACTCTCCTGTCATTCTCTATGAGCGTTGGACTCATCTCTCAGCGCGCACCGGGCTGCAGCGGCTGAGATCTTCATCACCCGACCACCTCCAGAAGCGGGACCCGGCGGGATAAGGTGAGTATAGTGGGCTCTAACGGGGGGTCGGGAGCCTGTCACCCCGGCACAGGGGGTGACAGGTTCCCTTTAAAGGGTTTGTGCACACCACCCAATACGTGCAGAGATACGTGCAGAGATACGTGCAGAGATACGTGCAGAGATACGTGCAGAGATACGTGCAGAGATACGTGCAGAGATACAGAGATACGTGCAGAGATACGTGCAGAGATACGTGCAGAGATACGTGCAGAGATACGTGCAGAGATACGTGCAGAGATACGTGCAGAGATACGTGCAGAGATACGTGCAGAGATACGTGCAGAGATACGTGCAGAGATACGTGCAGAGATACAGAGATACGTGCAGAGATACGTGCAGAGATACGTGCAGAGATACGTGCAGAGATACGTGCAGAGATACGTGCAGAGATACGTGCAGAGATACGTGCAGAGATACGTGCAGAGATTGCACCATGCAGCCTCCACGTGAAGTTCTGCTCATCATTTCCTAGATCTTATATCTTCGGGCGGGCGGTGAAATTTGCGGTGAATATAATTGAGTCTATGGGAATTTAAGCGGAGGCTGCGCGGTGGAATCCAAGTCTCTGAGTGTATTCCATAGTGTGCACGTTCCCTATGAGTCCAGGGCACCGAAAACCATGTGTGTGTCCTGGAGAGCTGAGCAGACAGGTACATGGACCCATCACCTGGAGCCCCACCCATCACCTGGAGCCCCACCCATCACCTGGAGCCCCACCCATCACCTGGCCCCCACCCATCACCTGGAGCCCCACCTATCACCTGGCCCCCCACCCATCACCTGGAGCCCCACTTATCACCTGGCCCCCCACCCATCACCTGGAGCCCCACCCATCACCTGGCCCCCCACCCATCACCTGGAGCCCCACCCATCACCTGGAGCCCCACCCATCACCTGGAGCCCCACCCATCACCTGGAGCCCCACCCATCACCTGGCCCCCCACCCATCACCTAGCCCCCCACCCATCACCTGGAGCCCCACCCATCACCTGGAGCCCCACCCATCACCTGGAGCCCCACCCATCACCTGGAGCCCCACTTATCACCTGGCCCCCCACCCATCACCTGGAGCCCCACCCATCACCTGGCCCCCCACCCATCACCTGGAGCCCCACCCATCACCTGGAGCCCCACCCATCACCTGGAGCCCCACCCATCACCTGGCCCCCCACCCATCACCTGGCCCCCCACCCATCACCTGGCCCCCCACCCATCACCTGGAGCCCCACCCATCACCTGGAGCCCCACCCATCACCTGGCCCCCCATCCATCACCTGGGCCCCCACCCATCACCTGGCCCCCCACCCATCACCTGGCCCCCCACCCATCACCTGGCGCCCCACCCATCACCTGGCCCCCCACCCATCACCTGGAGCCCCACCCATCACCTGGCCCCCCATCCATCACCTGGAGCCCCACCCATCACCTGGAGCCCCACCCATCACCTGGAGCCCCACCCATCACCTGGAGCCCCACCCATCACCTGGCCCCCCATCCATCACCTGGAGCCCCACCCATCACCTGGCCCCCCATCCATCACCTGGCCCCCCACCCATCACCTGGCCCCCCACCCATCACCTGGCCCCCCACCCATCACCTGGAGCCCCACCCATCACCTGGAGCCCCACCCATCACCTGGCCCCCCACCCATCACCTGGAGCCCCACCCATCACCTGGCCCCCCACCCATCACCTGGCCCCCCATCCATCACCTGGAGCCCCACCCATCACCTGGCCCCCCACCCATCACCTGGCCCCCCATCCATCACCTGGCCCCCCACCCATCACCTGGCCCCCCACCCATCACCTGGAGCCCCACCCATCACCTGGAGCCCCACCCATCACCTGGCCCCCCACCCATCACCTGGCCCCCCACCCATCACCTGGAGCCCCACCCATCACCTGGCCCCCCACCCATCACCTGGAGCCCCACCCATCACCTGGAGCCCCACCCATCACCTGGAGCCCCACCCATCACCTGGAGCCCCACCCATCACCTGGCCCCCCACCCATCACCTGGAGCCCCACCCATCACCTGGAGCCCCACCCATCACCTGGCCCCCATCCATCACCTGGAGCCCCACCCATCACCTGGCCCCCCACCCATCACCTGGCCCCCCACCCATCACCTGGCCCCCACCCATCACCTGGAGCCCCACCCATCACCTGGAGCCCCACCCATCACCTGGCCCCCCACCCATCACCTGGCCCCCCACCCATCACCTGGCCCCCCACCCATCACCTGGCCCCCCACCCATCACCTCTTCTCTCTGTCTGTACCTCCCTCGCCAGCACTGGACACTCTCTACAGTCTCTGGACGCAGCTGTGACACCACTTACATCCTCAGGTTCGGTCACGATGACCCAGAAATGCCCATTCCAGCCGTCATCCTAAGCCTTTCTATATAAAGCCTGCGTCCATTACCACTGTTACATCTCATCTAGTGGCCGCTATAGTGACAGGATGGAGGGGGAGAGCAGGATGACCTGTGCAGGGGTCACAGATAAAAGCCCACCCATCATACCCCTCCTCCTCATTCCTTATAAAGTTTCCGGACAAGGTCCTTGCACCATAGTAACAGCGACAGAGAAATAGAAAATATAAAATTATAAAAGAAACCTCACCAGCCAGAGATTACATTCCGAGGACATACCTAATAAGTACAAGAAGTAGTCAGCGACGTCCGCCCAGTCTTCTATACTCTCCGGGATATCACACGGCCATTTAGCCTGCGCTTACTCAGTAGGCTTAGGGCTGGCCGACTGGAGAAGTGCATATAGGTGCCTAGAAGAGTCTCAAGACTAGAGGTTGGAAGAGCCACCGCCCCGGGCCCGGGCCACTTGCTTCAGCTGGAGGAACCTAAATGGACTCGATTAGAGGCTTCACTGCAACGACTATCTCAACACCTGGAAGCAAGTGAAGTTGGACGAGTCCGGAAAGAGTTGGGGGAGAAATTTTAAGCTCTTAGAGGTCCAATGTAGCTGGAGGATGTAGAAACAAGGCAAGTGGGGATTCAGCTACATAGGCGTCTTGGGCAACCAGTTGGGGGTAGGACAGTCGAGTTTTCTATGAGCCACACAGGTCACCACCCATACAGAAAATGCAGCATTGCTACCCATACCAAGATGCAGCATCAAGCCACCAGTAGGCATAAAGCCACTGAGAGAACAGGTAATAAGCTGGGAGATTAGGGGTCTCCAGTCCACAGAAATCCTTGGGCGCCTGGAGTGTAGCTAGACTGAATCTGAGAGCCCAGAGAATAGAGTCCAGTTGACACACAACCCCGTACAAGAGATGGCCCATCATCAGCCAGAACCCTTGCAATAATAGAGCCTCTCATAATGGCTAGGGCGAATAGGAATGGGGATAAGGGGCAGCCCTGTCTAGTTCTGCGGCGGAGTGGAAATGGGGCCAACATATCTTGGTTCATCCTGAGCCGTGCAGTAGGATTAGCATAGAGCAGCTGAATAATAGGGCAATATTGCACCTAGGGAGGACTCAGAGGTAAGGCCATTCGACAGAGCCAAAGGCTTTACGGGAGTCTATGGACAGGATGAAACCAGATTGGAGCCCAAGTCTTCAAGCGTCAATTTTAAGGAACAATCGTCTGACATTCGTGTTGGCTTTACCAGGCATGAAGCCAGTCTGATCGGGGTGACCCAAATAACACCTTTAGGCTATGTTCACACTACGTAAAATAACAGCTGTTGTTTTCACCGGATGGACTTTTGCGACCAAAACTATGGCCGTAGAATTACGATCCTACGTGCTAGTCGTGAAACTACGGCCGTTGTTTAATTTTGATTCCTAGCATGTTTATGAACGGGATGAAACAGGTCATTTACTTTAAATACTGCGCCCAGCCCGAGAATCCACTCAGAATTTTTTTTACATCAAAATCAAGTTTAATTCGACAGATATAAGTTTTACGTTCACAGCCGCATTGAAATCCACGGCCGTTGTTGCAGTATTACCGGCCGGAAATAATTGACATGTTCATTTTTCACAGGGCCGTATAAACAACGGCCGTAATCTGATACATAGTGTGAATTCAACGGCCTTAGTTACATTGGATTGCAGTCACTATCAAGAACCTCAAAACAACGGCTGTAGTTTTGCGGCACGGACAGCGGCCGTTATTTTACATAGTGTGAACATAGCCTTAAGCCTATTAGTTAGAATCTTAGCCAGGACCTTAATGTCAGAATTAAGGAGAGAAATTGGGCAATAAGAATCAGGGATAGAGGGATCAGGCTGAGCAATCACTACAATGAGAGCGTCCCTGATACTGGCAGCAAGAGACCCCACCTCAACGGCCCCATTAAATAGATCCACCACATATGGACTCAACTGCTTTATACCAGTCATTCACCAGGCCGTCAAGACCCAGCGTTCTCCCCGAGGGAAGGGACATGGCAGCATTACCTTTAGGGATTGCTCCACTGAAAGCTTCCAGAGAGTGAGGGTGTCCAAGAAGGCCGGGATGTCCCCCCTATCAGGTCGAAGATGTAAGTCATATAGCTTGGCATAATAGTCCCAGAAAACCCAAGTGATAGAGGGTCCGAGCCGGTGGACACGTACGGTGCAGACACGCAGGGCCGCTCAGGGTGGGAGAAATAAGCCAAGAACTAAACGTTTTTTTTGTCTCTGAAAGTGAAAACCGATGCCCAGGCAGACACTTGGTTATGCTTTTATCTGTCTGCAGTAACAGGGGCTCTGCAGCACGTCTGCAGCACCTATCCCCACCCCGCACACACAGCAACCCCCACACACACCTATCTCCGCCACACACTGTGTCCCCTCCCCACACACCCAGCAGGACCTATCCCCGCACACACAGTGTCCCCTCCCCACACACCCAGCAGGACCTATCCCCGCACACACAGTGTCCCCTCCCCACACACCCAGCGGCACCTATCCCCGCACACAGTGTCCCCTCCCCACACACCTAGCGGCACCTATCCCCGCACACACAGTGTCCCCTCCCCACACACCCAGCAGGACCTATCCCCGCACACACAGTGTCCCCTCCCCACACACCCAGCGGCACCTATCCCCGCACACACAGTGTCCCCTCCCCACACACCCAGCAGGACCTATCCCCGCACACACAGTGTCCCCTCCCCACACACCCAGCGGCACCTATCCCCGCACACACAGTGTCCCCTCCCCACACACCCAGCGGCACCTATCCCCGCACACACAGTGTCCCCACACACCCAGCGGCACCTATCCCCGCACACACAGTGTCCCCTCCCCACACACCCAGCGGCACCTATCCCCGCACACACAGTGTCCCCTCCCCACACACCCAGCGGGACCTATCCCCGCACACAGTGTCCCCACACACCCAGCGGCACCTATCCCCGCACACACAGTGTCCCCTCCCCACACACCCAGCGGCACCTATCCCCGCACACACAGTGTCCCCTCCCCACACACCCAGCGGGACCTATCCCCGCACACAGTGTCCCCACACACCCAGCGGCACCTATCCCCGCACACACAGTGTCCCCTCCCCACACACCCAGCAGGACCTATCCCCGCACACACAGTGTCCCCTCCCCACACACCCAGCGGCACCTATCCCCGCACACACAGTGTCCCCTCCCCACACACCCAGCAGGACCTATCCCCGCACACAGAGTGTCCCCTCCCCACACACCCAGCGGCACCTATCCCCGCACACACAGTGTCCCCACACACCCAGCGGCACCTATCCCCTAGCACCTCTTTCTTTTTCTGCCTATTCACCCTATTCTTCTGATGATGGTCTCTTCCTGACTTTTGGGGTGCCCACCTCCTAAACAGGGTGTCCCCAACCTCGCTGACGGTCCCTCTCCTACTGTAAGTGCCCAGGAGAAAACAAAAACCAGAAGAGAAGGAAAAAATAATAATAATAATAATAAATGTGATGAAGTGAAAATACAGGTGACCACACTAAAACCACATGAAATACAGCAGCGATATTAAATGGATGTCAAAAGTCACAGTTCCAACACGTTTCTACCGTTCCTACAGTCATGGCCAAAAGTTTTGAGAATGACACAAATCTTCTATTTTCCCATGATCCTCTGCCCTCTGGTTTTTCCGTGTGTTTGTCAGATGTTTTTATCACATACAGAAATATAATTTCAGTCATATTCTGAGTAACAGAAGCTTATACTGACAGATGAGTTACTGCAGCAAGTCTATAGTATTTGCAGTGTTGCGGCTTCTTCTTCAGGACCTCTGCAATTCTCCCCGGCTGCTTTCATACAACTACTGGACCCAATCCTGACTGATAGTCGTCCATTCTTGTACAATCATTGCTTGCATTTTGTCAGAATTTGTTGGTTTTTGTTTGTCCACCCGTCTCTTGATGATTGACCACAAGTTCTCAATGGGATTAAGATCTGGGGAGTTTCCAGGCCACGGACCCCAAATCTCTATGTTTTGTTCCCTGAGCCATTTAGTTATCAGCTTTGCTTTATGGCAAGATGCTCCATCATGCTGGAAAAGGCATTGTTGGTGGCCAAACTGCTCTTGGACGGTTGGGAGAAGTTGCTCTTGTAGGACATTCTGGTCCCATTCTTTATTCATGGCCGTGTTTTTAGGCTGTGAGACTGTGAGAGCCGATTCCCTTGGCTGAGCAGCACCCCCACACATGAATGGTCTCAGGATGCCGGTTACAGTCGGCATGAGACAAGACTGGTGGTAGCGCTCACCTCGTCTTCTCCCAATAAGCTGTTTTCCTGATGTCCCAAACAATCGGAAAGGGGATTCATCAGAGACAATGACTTTCCCCCAGTCCTCAGCAGTACACTCCCTGGACCTTTCCCCCAGTCCTCAGCAGTCCGCTCCCTGGACCTTTCCCCTAGTCCTCAGCAGTCCACTCCCTGTACCTTTCCCCTAGTCCTCAGCAGTCCCCTCCCTGGACCTTTCCCCCAGTCCTCAGCAGTCCGCTCCCTGGACCTTTCCCCTAGTCCTCAGCAGTCCACTCCCTGGACCTTTCCCCTAGTCCTAAGCAGTACACTCCCTGGACCTTTCCCCCAGTCCTCAGCAGTCCACTCCCTTGACCTTTCCCCCAGTCCTCAGCAGTCCCCTCCCTGTACCTTTCCCCCAGTCCTCAGCAGTCCGCTCCCTGCACCTTTCCCCCAGTCCTCAGCAGTCCACTCCCTGGACCTTTCCCCCAGTCCTCAGCAGTCCGCTCCCTGGACCTTTCCCCCAGTCCTCAGCAGTCCACTCCCTGGACCTTTCCCCCAGTCCTGAGCAGTCCACTCCCTGGACCTTTCCCCCAGTCCTCAGCAGTCCACTCCCTGCACCTTTCCCCTAGTCCTCAGCAGTCCACTCCCTGGACCTTTCCCCCAGTCCTCAGCAGTCCGCTCCCTAGACCTTTCCCCCAGTCCTCAGCAGTCCTCTCCCTGCACCTTTCCCCTAGTCCTCAGCAGTCCGCTCCCTGGACCTTTCCCCCAATCCTCAGCAGTCCTCTCCCTGGACCTTTCCCCCAGTCCTCAGCAGTCCACTCTCTGGACCTTTCCGCCAGTCCTCAGCAGCCCACTCCCTGGACCTTTCCCCCAGTCCTCAGCAGTCCACTCCCTGGACCTTTCCCCCAGTCCTCAGCAGTCCACTCCCTGGACCTTTCCCCCAGTCCTCAGCAGTCCACTCCCTGCACCTTTCCCCTAGTCCTCAGCAGTCCACTCCCTGGACCTTTCCCCCAGTCCTCAGCAGTCCGCTCCCTAGACCTTTCCCCCAGTCCTCAGCAGTCCTCTCCCTGCACCTTTCCCCTAGTCCTCAGCAGTCCGCTCCCTGGACCTTTCCCCCAATCCTCAGCAGTCCTCTCCCTGGACCTTTCCCCCAGTCCTCAGCAGCCCGC
This sequence comes from Dendropsophus ebraccatus, assembly GCF_027789765.1. Taxonomy (NCBI): domain Eukaryota; kingdom Metazoa; phylum Chordata; class Amphibia; order Anura; family Hylidae; genus Dendropsophus; species Dendropsophus ebraccatus. The sequence continues at coordinate 265,590 of NC_091467.1, read as the reverse complement.
TCCCTAGACCTTTCCCCCAGTCCTCAGCAGTCCTCTCCCTGCACCTTTCCCCTAGTCCTCAGCAGTCCGCTCCCTGGACCTTTCCCCCAATCCTCAGCAGTCCTCTCCCTGGACCTTTCCCCCAGTCCTCAGCCATCCACTCCCTGCACCTTTCCCCCAGTCCTCAGCAGTCCTCTCCCTGGACCTTTCCCCCAGTCCTCAGCAGTCCACTCCCTGGACCTTTCCCCAGTCCTCAGCAGTCCACTCCCTGGACCTTTCCCCCAGTGCTCAGCAGTCCACTCCCTGTACCTTTCCCCCAGTCCTCAGCAGTCCACTCCCTGGACCTTTCCCCCAGTCCTCAGCAGTCCACTCCCTGGACCTTTCCCCAGTCCTCAGCAGTCCACTCCCTGGACCTTTTGCAGAATATCAGTTTGTCCCTTCTTTGCTGCCCTCCCTGAGACCAGGCCTTGCTCCAAGAGTCTCCGCAGTCTCACAGTGCACAGTGCAGATGCCCTCACACCTGCCTGCTGCCATTCCTGAGCAAGCTCTGCACTGCCGGTAGCCCCATCCCGCAGCTGACCACACTTTTAAGAGACGGTCCTGGCGCTTGCTGGTCTTTCTTGGGCGCCCTGGAGCCTTTTTGGCAACAATGGAACCTCTCTCCTTGAAGTTCATGATGATGCGATAGATTGGTGACTGAGGTGCAATCTTTCTAGCTGCGAAACTCTTTTCTGTTTGGCCATGTTTGTGCAGTGCAATGATGACTGCATGTGTTTCTTTAAAAATAACCATGGTAACAGAAGAGAAACAATGATGCCAAGCACCAGCCTCCTTTTAAAAGTGTCCAGTGGTGTCATTCTTACTTAATCATGATAGATTAATCTCCAGCCCTGTCCTCCCCACACCCACACCTGTGTTACTGGAGCGATCACTGAAACAATGTTAGCTGCTCCCTGTAAGGCCGGGCTGCAATGACGGTGAAATGTGTTTTGGGGGATAAAGTTCATTTTCTAGGCAAATATTGACTCTGCAAGTAATTGCTGTTATAACATCCTGGGGTATATGCAAATTGCCATTTTATAAACTGAAGCAGTAGACTTTGTAAGAATTAATATTTGTATCATTCTCAAAAACTTTTGGCCATGACTTTATATTAGATAAGGAAAAGCAACTTAACTTGTGGCATATTCACACCCATCTCAAAACGGCAGACAAGGGCCCTGCAGTGGCGGGAACCGAATTATTCATATAAAGTGTGGACACAGAAGCTGAATCCATGGGCTGGGATTCCTGTCTATATTAGCTCTATGTCATATATTCACTGCTATGATTTTATTATTTTTAAGTATAATTTTTAATCCATAAAAATGTATTAATAAATATACAAGAAAGATAAAACCTTGTTAATAAAAATCTATATAGAAAAGTTTACATATTAGAGGAAGTTTCTTGGGAGCCTACCATTTTTTATTTTTATCCCAGTTACAATATGTGGCACCGGCAGGAGCACACAAACAGCGTCCTGCAGCAATCCCTGGCTACAGCTAATGGCTGCTATCAGGGGATCACACAGAGGCTGCAGGATGCTGGGCTCCCTGTGTGGAGCTCCTTTAAGACCCCCTCCCCCTTCCTCTGTCCTCCTGGTGTAATGCTACAGCTGTCAGGGCGATGGGCTGCAGTGTGAGGATCCCAGCCTGCTGCTGCCATGTACCATAGAAGTAGAACAGAAATTCATGATTTCAAATATTAAAATTAATTAGCTAAAAGCACGTAAAAAGTAAAATATGGGATAGACACAAACGTCAAAAGCCGGAGGGAGAGGAAGACAACCGTGTGGTAGAAGACAAATAGTGCAATTTAGTATATTATGGTGGGTGTATAGACAACACCACCCTCTAGTGGTCACTGATTGTATGGCAGTCTGTGATAGAGGACTGGGAGATATAAACTGTAATAAGTAGAAATACTGTTAAATTGCTGATGAAATGAATACAGCCAAAGGAAGGGAACTGTATGTATCACCTCCCATGTGGGCAAACACATACTAGTTATTACTGTGAAAAAATCCCACAAATAAAACGACATAACCCGTCCATATACAACCATACAAAGAAAAGGGAAAGTGAGCACTAAAAATCCACATTGCAATCTTACCCCCATCTGACACAACAGCCCGACGTACGTTTCATTAACTTCATCAAGAGATTTTATTTGTGGGATTTTTTCACAGTAATAATTAGTATGTGAGGTGATACATACAGTTCCCTTCCTTTGGCTGTATTTATTTCATCAGCAATTTAAGAGTATTTCTACTTATTACAGTTTATATCTCCCAGTCCTCTGTCACAGACTGCCATACAATCAGTGACCACTAGAGGGTGGTGTTGTCTATACACCCACCATAATATACTAAATTGCACTATTTGTCTTCTACCACACGGTTGTCTTCCTCTCCCTCCGGCTTTTGACGTTTGTGTCTATCCCATATTTTACTTTTTATGTGCTTTTAGCTAATTAATTTTAATATTTGAAATCATGAATTTCTGTTCTACTTCTAGTTGTTGATGCGATTTCTTTGGATTTTTTTGGAATTTGGTTGCATTACATGATATTTGGTTGGCAGGACTTTTCTTGGGGTTGTCTGTCATGTACCAAAGTTTCCAACATTTGAAATTTGTTTCCATGGACACTTTAGCGTTGACATCAAGGGAGTGTGGCTTATTGTGGGTGTGGTCTCTGCAGGGTGTGGCTTATTGTGGGTGTGGTCTCTGCAGGGTGTGGCTTACAGTGGGTGTGGCTTGTCACCAGTGGTGTATTATGAAGTTCTGCAGCAGCTGTGCTATATGCTGAAATTTATAGTATGAAAATTACAGCTAAAAGATGATATCTGGTTCTTTATGAAGAAAGAGGCTGTACTTAAAAAGGTGAGGGGTGCTGCACCAACATCGCCCCTCATCTACAGCCCCCCTCATCTACAGCCCCCCTCATCTACAGCCCCCCTCATCTACAGCCCCCCTCATCTACAGCCCCTCATCTACACCCCCCTCATCTACAGCCCCCCTCATCTACAGCCCCCCTCATCTACAGCCCCCCTCATCTACAGCCCATCTCATCTACAGCCCCCCTCATCTACAGCCCCCTCTCATCTACAGCCCCCCTCATCTACAGCCCCCCTCATCTACAGCCCGCTCTCATCTACAGCCCCCCTCATCTACAGCCCCCCTCATCTACAGCCCCCCTCATCTACAGCCCCCCTCATCTACAGCCCCTCATCTACAGCCCCCCTCATCTACAGCCCCTCATCTACAGCCCCCCTCATCTACAGCCCCCCTCATCTACAGCCCCTCATCTACAGCCCCCCTCATCTACAGCCCCCCTCATCTACAGCCCCCCTCATCTACAGCCCCCCTCATCTACAGCCCCCCTCATCTACAGCCCCCCTCATCTACAGCCCCCCTCATCTACAGCCGCTCTCATCTACAGCCCCTCTCATCTACAGCCCCCCTCATCTACAGCCCCCCTCATCTACAGCCCCCCTCATCTACAGCCCCCTCATCTACAGCCCCCCTCATCTACAGCCCCTCTCATCTACAGCCCCCCTCATCTACAGCCCCCCTCATCTACAGCCCCCCTCATCTACAGCCCCTCATCTACAGCCCCTCTCATCTACAGCCCCTCTCATCTACAGCCCCCCCTCATCTACAGCCCCCCTCATCTACAGCCCCCTTCATCTACAACCCCCCTCATCTACAGCCCCTCATCTACAACCCCCCTCATCTACAGCCCCTCATCTACAGCCCCCCTCATCTACAGCCCCTCTCATCTACAGCCCCCCTCATCTACAGCCCCCCTCATCTACAGCCCCCCTCATCTACAGCCCCTCTCATCTACAGCCCCCCTCATCTACAGCCCCCCTCATCTACAGCCCCCTTCATCTACAGCCCCCCCTCATCTACAGCCCCTCTCATCTACAGCCCCTCATCTACAGCCCCCCTCATCTACAACCCCCCTCATCTACAGCCCCTCTCATCTACAGCCCCCCTCATCTACAGCCCCCCTCATCTACAGCCCCTCATCTACAGCCCCCTCATCTACAGCCCCCCTCATCTACAGCCCCCTCATCTACAGCCCCCCTCATCTACAGCCCATCTCATCTACAGCCCCCCTCATCTACAGCCCCTCTCATCTACAGCCCCCCTCATCTACAGCCCCCCTCATCTACAGCCGCTCTCATCTACAGCCCCCCTCATCTACAGCCCCTCTCATCTACAGCCCCCCTCATCTACAGCCCCCCTCATCTACAGCCCCCCTCATCTACAGCCCCTCATCTACAGCCCTCCTCATCTACAGCCCCCCCTCATCTACAGCCCCTCATCTACAGCCCCCCTCATCTACAGCCCCCTCATCTACAGCCCCCCTCATCTACAGCCCCCCTCATCTACAGCCCCCTCATCTACAGCCGCTCTCCATCTACAGCCCCTCTCATCTACAGCCCCCCTCATCTACAGCCCCCCTCATCTACAGCCCCCCTCATCTACAGCCCCCTCATCTACAGCCCCCCTCATCTACAGCCCCCCCTCATCTACAGCCCCCTCATCTACAGCCCCCCTCATCTACAGCCCCCCTCATCTACAGCCCCCCTCATCTACAGCCCCCCTCATCTACAGCCCCCCTCATCTACAGCCCCCTCATCTACAGCCCCCCTCATCTACAGCCCCCCTCATCTACAGCCCCCTTCATCTACAACCCCCCTCATCTACAGCCCCTCATCTACAACCCCCCTCATCTACAGCCCCTCATCTACAGCCCCCCTCATCTACAGCCCCTCTCATCTACAGCCCCCCTCATCTACAGCCCCCCTCATCTACAGCCCCCCTCATCTACAGCCCCTCTCATCTACAGCCCCCCTCATCTACAGCCCTCCTCATCTACAGCCCCCCTCATCTACAGCCCCCCTCATCTACAGCCCCCTCTCATCTACAGCCCCCCTCATCTACAGCCCCCTCATCTACAGCCCCCCTCATCTACAGCCCCCTCATCTACAGCCCTCTCATCTACAGCCCCTCATCTACAGCCCCCCTCATCTACAGCCCCCTCATCTACAGCCCCCTCATCTACAGCCCCTTCATCTACAACCCCCCTCATCTACAGCCCCTCATATACAACCCCCCTCATCTACAGCCCCTCATCTACAGCCCCCCTCATCTACAGCCCCTCATCTACAGCCCCCCTCATCTACAGCCCCCCTCATCTACAGCCGCTCTCATCTACAGCCCCCCTCATCTACAGCCCCTCATCTACAGCCCCCCTCATCTACAGCCCCCTTCATCTACAACCCCCCTCATCTACAGCCCCCCTCATCTACAGCCCCTCTCATCTACAGCCCCTCATCTACAGCCCCTCTCATCTACAGCCCCTCATCTACAGCCCCCCTCATCTACAGCCCCTCTCATCTACAGCCCCCCTCATTCTACAGCCCCTCATCTACAGCCCCCCTCATCTACAGCCCCTCATCTACAGCCCCCCCCCCTCATCTACAGCCCCCCCTCATCTACAGCCCCCTCATCTACAGCCCCCCTCATCTACAGCCCCCCTCATCTACAACCCCCCTCATCTACAGCCCCCCTCATCTACAAGCCCCCCTCATCTACAGCCCCCTCATCTACAGCCCCCCTCATCTACAGCCCCCCTCATCTACAGCCCCCTCATCTACAGCCCCCTCATCTACAGCCCCCCTCATCTACAGCCCCTCTCATCTACAGCCCCCCTCATCTACAGCCCCCCTCATCTACAGCCCCTCTCATCTACAGCCCCTCATCTACAGCCCCCCTCATCTACAGCCCCTCTCATCTACAGCCCCCCTCATCTACAGCCCCCTTCATCTACAGCCCCTCTCATCTACAGCCCCTCATCTACAGCCCCCCTCATCTACAGCCCCCCTCATCTACAACCCCCCTCATCTACAGCCCCTCATCTACAGCCCCTCATCTACAGCCGCTCTCATCTACAGCCCCCCTCATCTACAGCCCCTCATCTACAGCCGCTCTCATCTACAGCCCCCCTTCATCTACAGCCCTCTCACTACAGCCCCTCATCTACAGCCCCCTCTCAATTCTACAGCCCCCCTCATCTACAGCCCCTCATCTACAGCCCCCCTCATCTACAGACCCCTCATCTACAGCCTCATCTACAGCCCCCCTCATCTACAGCCCCCCTCATCTCACAGCCCCCTCATCTACAGCCTCATCCTCATTCCTACAGCCCCCCTCATCTACAACCCCATCTATCTACAGCCACTCATCTAACAGCCCCCCTCATCTACAGGCCCGCTCTCATTCATACAACCCCCCCTCATCTACAGCCCCTCATCTACAGCCCCTCATCTACAGCCGCTCTCATCTACAGCCCCCCTCATCTACAGCCCCTCATCTACAGCCCCCCTCATCTACAGCCCCCCTCATCTACAGCCCCTCATCTACAGCCCCCTCATCTACAGCCCCCTCATCTACAGCCCCCTCATCTACAGCCCCTCTCATCTACAGCCCCCTCATCTACAAGCCCCCTCACTACAGCCCCTCATCTACAGCCCCCCTCATCTACAGCCCCCTCATCTACAGCCCCTCTCATCTACAGCCCCATCATCTACAGCCCCCCTCCTCTACAGCCCCCCTCATCTACAAGCCCCCCTCATCTACAGCCCCCTCATCTACAGCCCCCCCTCATCTACAGCCCCGCTCTCATCTACAGCCCCTCCATCTACAAGCCCTCATCTACAGCCCCATCATCTACAGCCCCCCTCATCTACAAGCCCCCCTCATCTACAGCCCCCTCATCTACAGCCACCCTCATCTACAGCCCCCCTCTCATCTACCAGGCCCCCCTTCATCTACAGCCCCCTCATCTACAAGCCCCCCTCATCTACAGCCCCTCTCATCCTTACAGCCCCCCTCATCTACAGCCCCTCTCATCTACAGCCCCCCCCTCATCTACAGCCCACCTCATCTACAGCCCCCTCTCATCTACAGCCCCCCTCATCTACAGCCCCCCTCATCTACAGCCCCCTCATCTACAGCCCCCTCATCTACAGCTCCTCTCATCTACAGCCCCCTTCATCTACAGCCCCCCTCATCTACAGCCCCCCTCATCTACAGCCCCCCTCATCTACAGCCCCCCTCATCTACAGCCCCCCTCATCTACAGCCCCCCTCATCTACAGCCCCCCTCATCTACAGCCCCTCTCATCTACAGCCCCTCATCTACAGCCCCTCTCATCTACAGCCCCCCTCATCTACAGCCCCTCTCATCTACAGCCCCCCTCATCTACAGCCCCTCTCATCTACAGCCCCCCTCATCTACAGCCCCTCTCATCTACAGCCCCTCATCTACAGCCGCTCTCATCTACAGCCCCTCATCTACAGCCGCTCTCATCTACAGCCCCTCATCTACAGCCCCCCTCATCTACAGCCGCTCTCATCTACAGCCCCCCTCATCTACAGCCCCCCTCATCTACAGCCCCTCATCTACAGCCCCCCTCATCTACAGCCCCCCTCATCTACAGCCGCTCTCATCTACAGCCCCCCTCATCTACAGCCCCTCATCTACAGCCCCCCTCATCTACAGCCCCCCTCATCTACAGCCCCCCTCATCTACAGCCCCCCTCATCTACAGCCCCCCTCATCTACAGCCCCCCTCATCTACAGCCCCTCATCTACAGCCCCCCTCATCTACAGCCCCTCATCTACAGCCCCTCTCATCTACAGCCCCCCTCATCTACAGCCCCCCTCATCTACAGCCCCTCTCATCTACAGCCCCCCTCATCTACAGCCCCCCTCATCTACAGCCCCCCTCATCTACAGCTCCTCTCATCTACAGCCCCCCTCATCTACAGCCCCCCTCATCTACAGCCCCTCATCTACAGCCCCTCATCTACAGCCCCTCATCTACAGCCCCTCCGTATCGAACCATCAGGACACGGAGGTGATTATAAAGACGGAAGCCTTGGGTCCATTAGGGTTAAATGAACCATCTGACATCAATGTAACTGCATACACTTTGATTCTATGTATTGCTTCCTTAGAGACTTGCTAGCTCTCTTTATATGTATCATATATGTAGGACTTTGTATATGGGTTTTTATCTTCACATGCGGTTTTTTCTGTTTATGGGTGTATGTACCTTTAAGAGGTTTTGTTTAAAAACCAGGTGAAGGATATGACGTATAGGCTATGACAAAGCGCGTTTGTGCATGAAACGATCGTCGCCTTTCTGTGCACCGTCTCTGTAGTATATGGCTGAATAAATAATTACCTTTGGATTGCAAACGTGTGCCGCACTACTTTCTATCTCAATCCTACTATTCCAAGGACTTGATCTTGTGGGTTGCTGAGCACCGTTGATCCGAACATTGTGTCCAGGTGAACCAGATTGGACTGCCTCCATCCGTTGGTGGTAAGACAGTGCCGTACCTCTAAAAAGTTCCTTATTGCAGTAGACAGGATAGGAGTTGTAGTTCTGCAGCAGCAGGGGAGTAACAGCACAGGATAGGAGTTGTAGTTCTGCAGCAGCAGGAGAGGGACAGTATAGGAGTTGTAGTTCTGCAGCAGGAGGAGAGGGACAGGATAGGAGTTGTAGTTCTGCAGCAGGAGGAGATGGACAGGACAGGATAGGCGTTGTAGTTCTGCAGCAGGAGGAGAGGGACAGCACAGGATAGGAGTTGTAGTTCTGCAGCAGCAGGAGAGGGACAGGATAGGAGTTGTAGTTCTGCAGCAGGAGGAGAGGGACAGCACAGGATAGGAGTTGTAGTTCTGCAGCAGGAGGAGAGGGACAGGATAGGAGTTGTAGTTCTGCAGCAGGAGGAGAGGGACAGTATAGGAGTTGTAGTTCTGCAGCAGGAGGAGAGGGACAGTATAGGAGTTGTAGTTCTGCAGCAGGAGGAGAGGGACAGGATAGGAGTTGTAGTTCTGCAGCAGGAGGAGAGGGACAGGATAGGAGTTGTAGTTCTGCAGCAGGAGGAGAGGGACAGCACAGGATAGGAGTTGTAGTTCTGCAGCAGCAGGAGAGGGACAGTATAGGAGTTGTAGTTCTGCAGCAGGAGGAGAGGGACAGGATAGGAGTTGTAGTTCTGCAGCAGGAGGAGAGGGACAGGATAGGAGTTGTAGTTCTGCAGCAGGAGGAGAGGGACAGTATAGGAGTTGTAGTTCTGCAGCAGGAGGAGAGGGACAGGATAGGAGTTGTAGTTCTGCAGCAGGAGGAGAGGGACAGGATAGGAGTTGTAGTTCTGCAGCAGGAGGAGAGGGACAGCACAGGATAGGGCTTGTAGTTCTGCAGCAGGAGGAGAGGGACAGGACAGGATAGGAGTTGTAGTTCTGCAGCAGGAGGAGAGGGACAGCACAGGATAGGAGTTGTAGTTCTGCAGCAGGAGGAGAGGGACAGGATAGGAGTTGTAGTTCTGCAGCAGGAGGAGAGGGACAGTATAGGAGTTGTAGTTCTGCAGCAGGAGGAGAGGGACAGGATAGGAGTTGTAGTTCTGCAGCAGGAGGAGAGGGACAGGATAGGAGTTGTAGTTCTGCAGCAGGAGGAGAGGGACAGCACAGGATAGGGCTTGTAGTTCTGCAGCAGGAGGAGAGGGACAGGACAGGATAGGAGTTGTAGTTCTGCAGCAGGAGGAGAGGGACAGGATAGGAGTTGTAGTTCTGCAGCAGGAGGAGAGGGACAGCACAGGATAGGAGTTGTAGTTCTGCAGCAGGAGGAGAGGGACAGCACAGGATAGGAGTTGTAGTTCTGCAGCAGGAGGAGAGGGACAGGACATGATAGGAGTTGTAGTTCTGCAGCAAGAGGAGAGGGACAGCACAGGATAGGGGTTGTAGTTCTGCAGCAGGAGGAGAGGGACAGGACAGGATAGGAGTTGTAGTTCTGCAGCAGCAGGGGAGTGACAGGACATGATAGGAGTTGTAGTTCTGCAGCAGGAGGAGAGGGACAGCACAGGATAGGGGTTGTAGTTCTGCAGCAGGAGGAGAGGGACAGGACAGGGATCACTGCCCAATATTACTAAGGAAATTTCACTTTGAGGCTGCACTACTTGTAACAGGACACATTCAGCTACAAGTCATAGAAGGGCGTAGCAGCTGCTGCAGAACCTCCTGGCAGGGCAGCACACAGAGCAGGCAGGTATTCCCCACTGATAGGGTTAGCGGCTGCCCAGAGCTGCTCTCCCGCCGGGGGCCCCTCACCCACAGTGGCAGCACCTGCAGGGCGGCACTGGGCACCGGCTGGGGGAGGACTTGCCCGAGAGAGCATTGAGCATGTGACTGGGGGCGGGGATTCCCATGGGGGCGGGGCTTCAAGAGACCCAGGACATAATTTTGCAGAGATTGTCTTAAAACCAGGACAGTCCCGGCAAAATCGGGACTGTTGGCAACTATGCATGTACATGAGGGGGATGCACCACTACACCCAGCATGCTGCTAGAGGGAGGAAGTATACTGTACATGTATTGTGTGTTACATGTCATGTGGACTGGATGGTTTTCATCTGTTTAATGTGTTTTCGTGGACGTGTTAGTATGTGTATATATATATATACTGCTGAGGTTACCATGTACTGTGTACAGGAGCTGCAGCCATTCTCTGGCCTCATCAGTCCTATGTAATTGCTGCAGGTGATCCGTGATTGGCTGCAGCTCCTATGTATAGTGTAACTGAGGCCGGTGATTGGCTCCTCCTCCTATGTATAGTGTAACTGAGGCCGGTGATTGGCTGCAGCTCCTATGTATAGTGTAACTGAGGCCGGTGATTGGCTCCTCCTATGTATAGTGTAACTGAGGCCGGTGATTGGCTGCAGCTCCTATGTATAGTGTAACTGAGGCCGGTGATTGGCTCCTCCTCCTATGTATAGTGTAACTGAGGCCGGTGATTGGCTCCTCCTATGTATAGTGTAACTGAGGCCGGTGATTGGCTGCTCCTCCTATGTATAGTGTAACTGAGGCCGGTGATTGGCTGCAGCTCCTATGTATAGTGTAACTGAGGCCGGTGATTGGCTCCTCCTATGTATAGTGTAACTGAGGCCGGTGATTGGCTGCTCCTCCTATGTATAGTGTAACTGAGGCCGGTGATTGGCTCCTCCTATGTATAGTGTAACTGAGGCCGGTGATTGGCTCCTCCTCCTATGTATAGTGTAACTGAGGCCGGTGATTGGCTCCTCCTCCTATGTATAGTGTAACTGAGGCCGGTGATTGGCTGCTCCTCCTATGTATAGTGTAACTGAGGCCGGTGATTGGCTCCTCCTCCTATGTATAGTGTAACTGAGGCCGGTGATTGGCTGCTCCTCCTATGTATAGTGTAACTGAGGCCGGTGATTGGCTCCTCCTATGTATAGTGTAACTGAGGCCGGTGATTGGCTCCTCCTATGTATAGTGTAACTGAGGCCGGTGATTGGCTCCTCCTCCTATGTATAGTGTAACTGAGGCCGGTGATTGGCTCCTCCTCCTATGTATAGTGTAACTGAGGCCGGTGATTGGCTCCTCCTATGTATAGTGTAACTGAGGCCGGTGATTGGCTCCTCCTATGTATAGTGTAACTGAGGCCGGTGATTGGCTCCTCCTATGTATAGTGTAACTGAGGCCGGTGATTGGCTCCTCCTCCTATGTATAGTGTAACTGAGGCCGGTGATTGGCTCCTCCTATGTATAGTGTAACTGAGGCCGGTGATTGGCTCCTCCTATGTATAGTGTAACTGAGGCCGGTGATTGGCTCCTCCTATGTATAGTGTAACTGAGGCCGGTGATTGGCTGCTGCTCCTATGTATAGTGTAACTGAGGCCGGTGATTGGCTGCTCCTATGTATAGTGTAACTGAGGCCGGTGATTGGCTGCTCCTCCTATGTATAGTGTAACTGAGGCCGGTGATTGGCACCTCCTATGTATAGTGTAACTGAGGCCGGTGATTGGCTCCTCCTCCTATGTATAGTGTAACTGAGGCCGGTGATTGGCTGCTCCTCCTATGTATAGTGTAACTGAGGCCGGTGATTGGCTCCTCCTATGTATAGTGTAACTGAGGCCGGTGATTGGCTCCTCCTATGTATACTGTAACTGAGGCCGGTGATTGGCTCCTCCTCCTATGTATAGTGTAACTGAGGCCGGTGATTGGCTGCAGCTCCTATGTATAGTGTAACTGAGGCCGCTGATTGGCTCCTCCTATGTATAGTGTAACTGAGGCCGGTGATTGGCTCCTCCTCCTATGTATAGTGTAACTGAGGCCGGTGATTGGCTGCTCCTCCTATGTATAGTGTAACTGAGGCCGGTGATTGGCTCCTCCTATGTATAGTGTAACTGAGGCCGGTGATTGGCTGCTCCTCCTATGTATAGTGTAACTGAGGCCGGTGATTGGCACCTCCTATGTATAGTGTAACTGAGGCCGGTGATTGGCTCCTCCTCCTATGTATAGTGTAACTGAGGCCGGTGATTGGCTGCTCCTCCTATGTATAGTGTAACTGAGGCCGGTGATTGGCTCCTCCTATGTATAGTGTAACTGAGGCCGGTGATTGGCTCCTCCTATGTATACTGTAACTGAGGCCGGTGATTGGCTCCTCCTCCTATGTATAGTGTAACTGAGGCCGGTGATTGGCTGCAGCTCCTATGTATAGTGTAACTGAGGCCGCTGATTGGCTCCTCCTATGTATAGTGTAACTGAGGCCGGTGATTGGCTCCTCCTCCTATGTATAGTGTAACTGAGGCCGGTGATTGGCTGCTCCTCCTATGTATAGTGTAACTGAGGCCGGTGATTGGCTCCTCCTCCTATGTATAGTGTAACTGAGGCCGGTGATTGGCTGCTCCTCCTATGTATAGTGTAACTGAGGCCGGTGATTGGCTCTGCCTATGTATAGTGTAACTGAGGCCGGTGATTGGCTGCAGCTCCTCCTATGTATAGTGTAACTGAGGCCGGTGATTGGCTCCTCCTATGTATAGTGTAACTGAGGCCGGTGATTGGCTGCTCCTCCTATGTATAGTGTAACTGAGGCCGGTGATTGGCTCCTCCTATGTATAGTGTAACTGAGGCCGGTGATTGGCTGCAGCTCCTATGTATAGTGTAACTGAGGCCGGTGATTGGCTGCTCCTATGTATAGTGTAACTGAGGCCGGTGATTGGCTCCTCCTATGTATAGTGTAACTGAGGCCGGTGATTGGCTGCTCCTCCTATGTATAGTGTAACTGAGGCCGGTGATTGGCTGCAGCTCCTCCTATGTATAGTGTAACTGAGGCCGGTGATTGGCTGCTCCTATGTATAGTGTAACTGAGGCCGGTGATTGGCTCCTCCTATGTATAGTGTAACTGAGGCCGGTGATTGGCTGCAGCTCCTATGTATAGTGTAACTGAGGCCGGTGATTGGCTCCTCCTATGTATAGTGTAACTGAGGCCGGTGATTGGCTGCAGCTCCTATGTATAGTGTAACTGAGGCCGGTGATTGGCTGCAGCTCCTATGTATAGTGTAACTGAGGCCGGTGATTGGCTGCAGCTCCTATGTATAGTGTAACTGAGGCCGGTGATTGGCTCCTCCTATGTATAGTGTAACTGAGGCCGGTGATTGGCTCCTCCTATGTATAGTGTAACTGAGGCCGGTGATTGGCTGCTCCTCCTATGTATAGTGTAACTGAGGCCGGTGATTGGCTGCTCCTCCTATGTATAGTGTAACTGAGGCCGGTGATTGGCTGCTCCTATGTATAGTGTAACTGAGGCCGGTGATTGGCTGCTCCTCCTATGTATAGTGTAACTGAGGCCGGTGATTGGCTCCTCCTATGTATTGTGTAACTGAGGCCGGTGATTGGCTGCAGCTCCTATGTATAGTGTAACTGAGGCTGGTGATTGGCTGCTCCTATGTATAGTGTAACTGAGGCCGGTGATTGGCTCCTCCTATGTATAGTGTAACTGAGGCCGGTGATTGGTTGCTCCTATGTATAGTGTAACTGAGGCCGGTGATTGGCTGCTCCTCCTATGTATAGTGTAACTGAGGCCAGTGATTGGCTGCTCCTCCTATGTATAGTGTAACTGAGGCCGGTGATTGGCTGCTCCTCCTATGTATAGTGTAACTGAGGCCAGTGATTGGCTGCTCCTCCTATGTATAGTGTAACTGAGGCCGGTGATTGGCTCCTCCTATGTATACTGTAACTGAGGCCGGTGATTGGCTCCTCCTCCTATGTATAGTGTAACTGAGGCCGGTGATTGGCTGCTCCTCCTATATATAGTGTAACTGAGGCCGGTGATTGGCTCCTCCTATGTATAGTGTAACTGAGGCCGGTGATTGGCTCCTCCTCCTATGTATAGTGTAACTGAGGCCGGTGATTGGCTGCAGCTCCTCCTATGTATAGTGTAACTGAGGCCGGTGATTGGCTGCTCCTATGTATAGTGTAACTGAGGCCGGTGATTGGCTGCTCCTATGTATAGTGTAACTGAGGCCGGTGATTGGCTGCAGCTCCTCCTATGTATAGTGTAACTGAGGCCGGTGATTGGCTGCTCCTATGTATAGTGTAACTGAGGCCGGTGATTGGCTGCTCCTATGTATAGTGTAACTGAGGCCGGTGATTGGCTCCTCCTATGTATAGTGTAACTGAGGCCGGTGATTGGCTCCTCCTATGTATAGTGTAACTGAGGCCGGTGATTGGCTGCTCCTATGTATAGTGTAACTGAGGCCGGTGATTGGCTGCTCCTCCTATGTATAGTGTAACTGAGGCCGGTGATTGGCTCCTCCTATGTATAGTGTAACTGAGGCCGGTGATTGGCTCCTCCTATGTATAGTGTAACTGAGGCCGGTGATTGGCTCCTCCTCCTATGTATAGTGTAACTGAGGCCGGTGATTGGCTCCTCCTATGTATAGTGTAACTGAGGCCGGTGATTGGCTCCTCCTCCTATGTATAGTGTAACTGAGGCCGGTGATTGGCTGCTCCTCCTATGTATAGTGTAACTGAGGTCGGTGATTGGCTCCTCCTCCTATGTATAGTGTAACTGAGGCCGGTGATTGGCTGCTCCTCCTATGTATAGTGTAACTGAGGCCGGTGATTGGCTCCTCCTATGTATAGTGTAACTGAGGCCGGTGATTGGCTGCTCCTATGTATAGTGTAACTGAGGCCGGGGATTGGCTCCTCCTCCTATGTATAGTGTAACTGAGGCCGGTGATTGGCTGCAGCTCCTATGTATAGTGTAACTGAGGCCAGTGATTGGCTCCTCCTCCTATGTATAGTGTAACTGAGGCCGGTGATTGGCTCCTCCTATGTATAGTGTAACTGAGGCCGGTGATTGGCTGCTCCTATGTATAGTGTAACTGAGGCCGGTGATTGGCTCCTCCTATGTATAGTGTAACTGAGGCCGGTGATTGGCTGCAGCTCCTATGTATAGTGTAACTGAGGCCGGTGATTGGCTCCTCCTATGTATAGTGTAACTGAGGCCGGTGATTGGCTCCTCCTATGTATAGTGTAACTGAGGCCGGTGATTGGCTGCAGCTCCTATGTATAGTGTAACTGAGGCCGGTGATTGGCTCCTCCTCCTATGTATAGTGTAACTGAGGCCGGTGATTGGCTCCTCCTATGTATAGTGTAACTGAGGCCGGTGATTGGCTGCTCCTCCTATGTATAGTGTAACTGAGGCCGGTGATTGGCTGCAGCTCCTCCTATGTATAGTGTAACTGAGGCCGGTGATTGGCTCCTCCTCCTATGTATAGTGTAACTGAGGCCGGTGATTGGCTCCTCCTAAGTATAGTGTAACTGAGGCCGGTGATTGGCTCCTCCTATGTATAGTGTAACTGAGGCCGGTGATTGGCTCCTCCTATGTATAGTGTAACTGAGGCCGGTGATTGGCTCCTCCTATGTATAGTGTAACTGAGGCCGGTGATTGGCTGCTCCTCCTATGTATAGTGTAACTGAGGCCGGTGATTGGCTGCTCCTCCTATGTATAGTGTAACTGAGGCCGGTGATTGGCTCCTCCTATGTATAGTGTAACTGAGGCCGGTGATTGGCTCCTCCTATGTATAGTGTAACTGAGGCCGGTGATTGGCTGCAGCTCCTATGTATAGTGTAACTGAGGCCGGTGATTGGCTCCTCCTATGTATAGTGTAACTGAGGCCGGTGATTGGCTGCTCCTCCTATGTATAGTGTAACTGAGGCCGGTGATTGGCTGCAGCTCCTATGTATAGTGTAACTGAGGCCGGTGATTGGCTCCTCCTCCTATGTATAGTGTAACTGAGGCCGGTGATTGGCTCCTCCTATGTATAGTGTAACTGAGGCCGGTGATTGGCTGCTCCTCCTATGTATAGTGTAACTGAGGCCGGTGATTGGCTGCAGCTCCTCCTATGTATAGTGTAACTGAGGCCGGTGATTGGCTCCTCCTCCTATGTATAGTGTAACTGAGGCCGGTGATTGGCTCCTCCTATGTATAGTGTAACTGAGGCCGGTGATTGGCTCCTCCTATGTATAGTGTAACTGAGGCCGGTGATTGGCTCCTCCTATGTATAGTGTAACTGAGGCCGGTGATTGGCTCCTCCTATGTATAGTGTAACTGAGGCCGGTGATTGGCTGCTCCTCCTATGTATAGTGTAACTGAGGCCGGTGATTGGCTGCTCCTCCTATGTATAGTGTAACTGAGGCCGGTGATTGGCTCCTCCTATGTATAGTGTAACTGAGGCCGGTGATTGGCTCCTCCTATGTATAGTGTAACTGAGGCCGGTGATTGGCTGCAGCTCCTATGTATAGTGTAACTGAGGCCGGTGATTGGCTCCTCCTATGTATAGTGTAACTGAGGCCGGTGATTGGCTGCTCCTCCTATGTATAGTGTAACTGAGGCCGGTGATTGGCTGCAGCTCCTATGTATAGTGTAACTGAGGCCGGTGATTGGCTGCTGCTCCTATGTATAGTGTAACTGAGGCCGGTGATTGGCTGCTCCTATGTATAGTGTAACTGAGGCCGGTGATTGGCTCCTCCTATGTATAGTGTAACTGAGGCCGGTGATTGGCTACAGCTCCTATGTATAGTGTAACTGAGGCCGGTGATTGGCTGCTCCTATGTATAGTGTAACTGAGGCCGGTGATTGGCTGCTCCTATGTATAGTGTAACTGAGGCCGGTGATTGGCTCCTCCTCCTATGTATAGTGTAACTGAGGCCGGTGATTGGCTCCTCCTATGTATAGTGTAACTGAGGCCGGTGATTGGCTGCAGCTCCTATGTATAGTGTAACTGAGGCCGGTGATTGGCTGCTCCTCCTATGTATAGTGTAACTGAGGCCGGTGATTGGCTCCTCCTATGTATAGTGTAACTGAGGCCGGTGATTGGCTCCTCCTATGTATAGTGTAACTGAGGCCGGTGATTGGCTCCTCCTATGTATAGTGTAACTGAGGCCGGTGATTGGCTGCTCCTCCTATGTATAGTGTAACTGAGGCCGGTGATTGGCTGCAGCTCTTATGTATAGTGTAACTGAGGCCGGTGATTGGCTGCAGCCAATTCCATACTACACCCTATACTACACCCTATAATCTCATACTACAACCTATACTACACCCTATAACCCCATACTACACCCTATAATCCTATACTACAACCTATACTACACCCTATAACCCCATACTACACCCTATACTACACCCTATAACCCCATACTACACCCTATAATCCTATACTACAACCTATACTACACCCTATAACCCCATACTACACCCTATACTACACCCTATAACCCCATACTACACCCTATAATCTCATACTACACCCTATACTACACCCTATAATCCTATACTACACCCTATACTACACCCTATAACCCCATACTACACCCTATAATCCTATACTACACCCTATACTACACCCTATACTACACCCTATAATCCTATACTACACCCTATAATCCTATACTACACCCTATACTACACCCTATAACCCCATACTACACCCTATAATCCTATACTACACCCTATACTACACCCTATAATCCTATACTACACCCTATAATCCTATACTACACCCTATAATCCTATACTACACCCTATAATACACCCTATAACCCCATACTACACCCTATAACCCCATACTACACCCTATAATCCTATACTACACCCTATAATCCCATACTACACCCTATAATCCCATACTACACCCTATAATCTCATACTACACCCT
Source organism: Dendropsophus ebraccatus (assembly GCF_027789765.1). Lineage (NCBI taxonomy): Eukaryota > Metazoa > Chordata > Amphibia > Anura > Hylidae > Dendropsophus > Dendropsophus ebraccatus. The sequence goes on along the minus strand of NC_091467.1, from coordinate 247,469 downwards.
ATACTACACCCTATAATCCCATACTACACCCTATACTACATCCTATAATTCCATACTACACCCTATAATCTCATACTACACCCTATACTACATCCTATAATTCCATACTACACCCTATAATCTCATACTACACCCTATACTACACCCTATAATCCCATACTACACCCTATACTACATCCTATAATCCCATACTACACCCTATAATCCCATACTACACCCTATAATCCCATACTACACCCTATACTACACCCTATAATCCCATACTACACCCTATACTACACCCTATAATCCCATACTACACCCTATAATCTCATACTACACTTTATAATCCCATACTACACCCTATACTACACCCTATAATCCTATACTACACCCTATAACCCCATACTACACCCTATAATCCTATACTACACCCTATACTACACCCTATAAACCCATACTACACCCTATAATCCCATACTACACCCTATACTACACCCTATAATCCTATACTACACCCTATAACCCTATACTACACCCTATACCACACCCTATAATCCCATACTACACCCTATAATCCCATACTACACCCTATACTACATCCTATAATTCCATACTACACCCTATAATCTCATACTACACCCTATAATCCCATACTACACCCTATACTACATCCTATAATCCCATACTACACCCTATACTACACCCTATAATCTCATACTACACCCTATAATCCCATACTACACCCTATAATCCCATACTACACTCTATTTTACACCCTATAATCCCATACTACACCCTATAATCCCATACTATAATCCCATACTACACCCTATACTACACCCTATAATCCCATACTACACCCTATAATCCCATACTACACCCTATAATCCCATACTACACCCTATACTACACCCTATAATCCCATACTACACCCTATAATCTCATACTACACCCTATAATCCCATACTACACCCTATAATCCCATACTACACCCTATAATCCCATACTACACCCTATAATCCCATACTACACCCTATAATTCTATACTACACCCTATAATCTCATACTACACCCTATAATCTCATACTACACCCTATAATCCTATACTACACCCTATAACCCCATACTACACCCTATAATGCCATACTACACCCTATACTACACCCTATAACCCCATACTACACCCTATAACCCTATACTACACCCTATACTGCACCCTATAATCCTATACTACACCCTATAATGCCATACTACACCCTATACTACACCCTATAATCCCATACTACACCCTATAATCCCATACTACACCCTATACTACACCCTATAATCCCATACTACACCCTATACTACATCCTATAATTCCATACTACACCCTATACTACATCCTATAATTCCATACTACACCCTATAATCTCATACTACACCCTATAATCCCATACTACACCCTATACTACATCCTATAATCCCATACTACACCCTATAATCTCATACTACACCCTATAATCTCATACTACACCCTATAATCTCATACTACACCCTATACTACACCCTATACTACACCCTATAATCCCATACTACACCCTATAATCCCATACTACACCCTATAATCCCATACTACACCCTATACTACATCCTATAATTCCATACTACACCCTATACTACATCCTATAATTCCATACTACACCCTATAATCTCATACTACACCCTATACTACACCCTATAATCCCATACTACACCCTATAATCTCATACTACACCCTATACTACATCCTATAATCCCATACTACACCCTATAATCTCATACTACACCCTATAATCTCATACTACACCCTATAATCTCATACTACACCCTATACTACACCCTATAATCCCATACTACACCCTATAATCCCATACTACACCCTATAATCTCATATTACACCCTATAATCTCATACTACACCCTATACTACATCCTATAATTCCATACTACACCCTATAATCTCATACTACACCCTATAATCTCATACTACACCCTATAATCTCATACTACACCCTATACTACACCCTATAATTCCATACTACACCCTATAATCCCATACTACACCCTATAATCTCATATTACACCCTATAATCTCATACTACACCCTATACTACATCCTATAATTCCATACTACACCCTATAATCTCATACTACACCCTATACTACACCCTATAATCCCATACACCCTATACTACATCCTATAATTCCATCCTACACCCTATAATCTCATACTACACCCTATACTACACTCTATACATCCTATAATTCCATACTACACCCTATACTACACCCTAATATCCCATACTACACCCTATAATCTCATACTACACCCTATACTACACCCTATAATCTCATACTACACTCTATACTACACCCTATAATCTCATACTACACCCTATACTACACCCTATAATCCCATACTACACCCTATAATCCCATACTACACCCTATAATCCTATACTACACCCTATAATCCCATACTACACCCTATAATCCCATACTACACCCTATAATCCCATACTACACCCTATAATCTCATACTACACCCTATACTACACCCTATAATCCCATACTACACCCTATAATCCCATACTACACCCTATAACCCTATACTACACCCTATAACCCTATACTACACCCTATAATCCCATACTACACCCTATACTACATCCTATAATCCCATACTACACCCTATAACCCTATACTACACCCTATAATCTCATACTACAACAAGAGTATTGGATTTTAGGAAGACAGATTGTAATAAAAGTAGGGAATATTTAGATAAAGAATTAAGAGGGTGGGATAAAACATTGGGAGAGAGCACTCAGTGGGCAGAATTAAAAAATACCATATTAAAGGCAACTAGACTATATGTACGAGAAGTTAGCAAAAGTAAAAGGAAGAAGAATCCATTATGGTTTACTAGAGAGGTTAAGGTAATTGTAAAAGGAAAAAAGGCAGCGTATAGGAAGTATAAGGAGACTGGGAATGAAGCTGACAGAGAGACGTATAAAAGTATACAGAAGGAGGCATATCATCCTATAGGAGGTATACAGAGCCTGGGGGGGGGGGGGTAGCTGACAGAGAGACGTATAAAAGTATACAGAAGGAGGCATATCATCCTATAGGAGGTATACAAAGCCTGGGGGGTAGCTGACAGAGACGTATAAAAGTATACAGAACGAGGCATATCATCCGATAGGAGGTATACAGAGACTGGGAATGAGGCTGACAGAGAGACGTATAAAAGTATACAGAAGGAGACATATCATCCTATAGGAGGTATACAGAGACTGGGAATGAGGCTGACAGAGAGACGCATAAAAGTATACAGAAGGAGGCAAAGCAGATTATTAATGAGAAATGGCCAAATCTGTTACTGCGGGGAATAAAACCTTCAGATATATAAGTGACAGGAAGAAGAATGGCTGCAGCTTTACTAAAATAAGTAATGGGGAGAATACGTTTATTGATGGAGATAAGGCGGTCGCTGACTATTTGAATAGTTACTTCTGCTCAGTGTTTTCAGAAGGCGGCCTTCACAATCACAGGATGGTTGGACACAGCATTGCCTCCAGCTATATGGGTTCGGCTCCAGTATTTTCAGAGGCTGAAGTTGCAGAGGAACTTGCCCGTTTAAAGCTGAATAAGGCGAAGGGTCCAGATGGGATCCACCCCAGGGTTCTTAAAGAACTCAGATCTGTGATTGCTGCCCCCCTGACAGATCTGTATAACCAATCTCTGCTAACAGGAGATGTCACCGATGATTGGAGAACGGCCAATGTTATACCAATCCACAAGAAGGGGAATAGAGAAGAGCCCAGTAACTACAGGCCAGTGAGCCTGACATCTGTAATAGTGAAAATGATGGAAACTTCTAAAAAAGAAGATAATGGATCACCTAAGAATCAACAATTTGATGGATCCAAACCAGCATGGCTTTACTGAGGGCCGATCATGTCAGACTAATCTCATTGATTTCTTTGATTATGCCACAAAAGTGCTGGATGAAGGTGGTGCTGTGGATATCGCCTATCTGGACTTAAGCAAAGCTGCAGATACAGTTCCCCATAAAGAGCTGATAGAGAAGTTGGAGAAGATTGGACTTAATCCCTGGATAGTTCAGTGGATTTGTGGTTGGCTGAAGGAGAGATATCAGAGGGTTGTTGTTAATGGTGAATATTCCGAGCAGAGACTGGTTACAGGTGGTGTGCCTCAAGGGTCTGTTCTGGGTCCTATTCTTTTTAAATATGTTTGTAAGTGACATAGAAGAAGGTTTGGTGGGTAAGGATAGTGACATAGGAGAAGGGTTGGTAGGTAAGGATAGTGACATAGAAGAAGGTTTGGTAGGTAAGGATAGTGACATAGGAGAAGGGTTGGTAGGTAAGGATAGTGACATAGGAGAAGGATTGGTAGGTAAGGATAGTGATATAGGAGAAGGGTTGGTGGGTAAGGATAGTGACATAGAAGAAGGTTTGGTGGGTAAGGATAGTGACATAGGAGAAGGGTTGGTGGGTAAGGATAGTGACATAGGAGAAGGGTTGGTAGGTAAGTATAGTGACATGAGAAGGGTTGGTAGGTAAGTATAGTGACATGAGAAGGGTTGGTAGGTAAGGATAGTGACATAGGAGAATGGTTGGTAGGTAAGGATAGTGACATAGGAGAAGGGTTGGTAGGTAAGGATAGTGACATAGGAGAAGGGTTGGTAGGTAAGGATAGTGACATAGGAGAAGGGTTGGTAGGTAAGGATAGTGACATAGGAGAAGGGTGGTTAGTAGGTAAGGATAGTGACATAGGAGAAGGGTTGGTAGGTAAGGATAGTGACATAGGAGAAGGGTTGGTGGGTAGGGATAGTGACATAGGAGAAGGGTTGGTGGGTAAGGACAGTGACATAGGAGAAGGGTTGGTGGGTAAGGATAGTGACATAGAAGAAGGTTTGGTGGGTAAGGATAGTGACATAGGAG